>NC_063217.1:66812159-67069659 GCF_020740725.1 Corvus hawaiiensis
AAAGAGAAAAAATATGGGCTTCTACAGGTCTCCAGCACAAAAAGGCTTAATACAACTCCATAGCTGGAAGCCAAAGCCAGAAAAATTCAAAGTAACTATTGGGAAAAACCTACCAAGAAAAGTAATTCATTTTCTACCTCTCAATGTCTTCAAATGAAAACTAGACATCTATCTAAAAAATACACTTCAGTCAAGCACAAGCTATTCTATGCAGTTCCTGAATACACTGGTGAAAAAACTGCAGTTCATATAAGATCAAAATACACGCTCACTGGTCAAGCTTAGTATAATATTTTATATATATTATATATATATATGTAGAATATATATAATATTTATAATATACCTAGTTTCAGGAACTATGTATGTGTAATACTAAAGACAGTTCTTTTGTTTCATTTTCTTTGTCATTAAATGTTTTTTACTCATAACAATCCTTATTCTTGGAAACCTTTACAAAGAGAGACTCCCCCCCCATAGTGATGTTTATGTTCTTTCTAAGGCTCTGCTATACCATTTCTTGCTGTTAACAGCCTCAAAACTATATATATGTTTTACACTTCAACTTAATTTACCTGGGATTTTTTTTATTCTTTTAAATATGCCTTCTGCAACTTTGTTATTTGTGTTCAAGAATAAAACTTGAATGTTTCTTTTTAACAGTAGTGTAAGAAATTCAGGTTTTTGTTGTTCTGTTTGATATTTCTATTGCTTTCCACCCTCAGAAAGAGCTACAGCATTTTCAAACCATTATAATTCTTTTTCCGTGACTTGCAGTTCACCCTATAATTCTGTTTCCAATTATATGATGTGTAAAATACATACTCCACAAAACGTGTGAATATTCTCAGCTCTATTACAAACCAATCTAACTTCTTTGGTATTTCTTTCTCAGTACCAAATGTATTATTCTCAAAAACTCCTTGGGATTGTTACAATACTATGAGTCTGAACAAGGCAACAATTTTCTCTTTTATCCACACTTCTCAAATGCAAATGCATAAAGTTCTCGTAGACCATTCTCCTGCACAGTGCTAATTTTGGCACACTGGTGATGTGGATCATCTGAATTTCTCATTTAATGTAAAAAAGCTTGATCTGTTTCTTTGAAAGCTTTACACCTTTAGATTGGTTGGAACTTCAATTATTATTATTTTTTAAAAATAATAAAGGATCTTAAAGAATACATTTATATTTCACGCTGACACCATGGAATATTAACAATAAAAGCTCAGTCACACCTCTGATCAGTCAACCACCTTTCTTCAACTGCTTTCCAGGCAGTGCTGCTACTTCCTGCCAGTACAGCAGCATGCATATCACATACCTGGGAGCTACTGAGTGAAAAGAGTTTCAGTCTCTGCCAAACCAATAGAAAAGTCTAATCTTGACTGAATTCCATAATTGTCCAAAATAGCGTTATTGAACTGTTCTTTGTTCACCATGCCTTGGATGTTCATAAAGGCATCTAGGCATGCTAGAAGCCTTAGAGAGGTAGGGGTAGACTTTTTGAGTATTAGTCGTCATCAGCACATTAATTAAGCAACTTAACCACAAAGTTCGACTTGCTTGCTTTTGTGCTATCCAAATGTTTCCACTTACTCAGGAAGGAGATAACTATTTGGAGAAGCATGGTGCAACATTTATTGAAAAAATGCGGTGTAAACTTAAGTTCATCAAATACTTGGTCACAAACAACAAAAATTATCAACTGCAATCACAGATTCTTGTGCTCCTACTCATATGAAATACAGTTCATTATGAGTGGTCCCTTGAAGCCAAAAAGATCCATGGTGAAGCAAACTGACACCAAATCACAGTAAAACTACCAGGAATAGGAATCATAAAATGTGCTGAGTTGGAAGGAACCCATCATTGAGTCAAGCTCCTGGTCCTCACAGGACAGGTTTGACAACTGACAAAGTAACACAAGTATTTCCTATGCTAATAGAGGAATTCTGTATGTGCTGTGTGAGCTTCAGTAGAAAGGTGACAGCTGAGCCTGTGAGGTTTTACTCTGTATTATCAGAACGAACTATGCCTCTCTGCAGGTGACTTGGAAGAGTTTTTTTTCCTCAGTTTCTCCATCCACAGCCTACACAAAACTTGCTTCTCAGACACGTCTAATGCCTAAATATTTAATACTTCTATTACTACTGGTGGTGTTGTACTATGACCTCTGTAATGACTGAAATGTGCTGAATAAAAGGAGCAAATTGTGACTCATGATTTGATGAAAATCCTACTTTTTGCTCTTCATGTTCACATTAATAATGACAAATTTTTCCTTCAAGATTAACTTTGTGAAATTTATTTACTCTGTGCTTTCTGATTCAAAACAAGAAATTCAAATTTTCTTTTTGCTTCAGTCACAGAAGATAAGATTATATCACCAAGTTTAAAGGAAACAAGGTGTAAGGTAGTTATATTCATGTAAAATACACCATAGTGTCAGAGAATTATAGAATATTCTGAGTTGGAAGGGAACTGCAAGAATCATCAATGTCCAACTCCTGGCCCCAAAAATCACACCATGTGCCTGAGAGCAATGTTCAAAAGCTTCTTGAACTCTGCCAGGATGGTGCTGTGACCACTGCCTTGGGGAGCCTGTTCCTGTGCCCAACCACCCTCTGTGTGAAGAACCTTTTCCTGGTATCCAGCCTAAACCTCCCCTGACACAATATCAGGCCGCTTCTGATAAGGCTTCCTCGCCAGACCTTTCACCATCCTCGTGGCTCTCCCTTGGACCCTCTCTAATGGCTTAATGTCTTTTTTATGTTGTGGCACCCAAAGCTGCCCCCAGTACTTGAGGTGAGGCTGCCCCAGTGCAGAGCAGAGTGGGACAATCCCTTCCCTTGCCTGGCTGGCAATGCTGTACCTGATGCCCCTCGGGACAGTGTTGGCCCTCCTGGCTGGCAGGGCACTGACTGCACTGAATGTGCTGACTCACATTCAACTTTCCATTCGCCAGGACCCCCAGGTCCCTTTGCACAGTGCTGCTCTCCAGCCTCTCATTCTCAGTCTATATCCACAGCCAGGGTTGCCCTGTCCCAAGTTGCAGAATCTGGCACTTGTGTTTCTTAAACTCCATCATGATTGCCCGTCTATCTAATTTATCAAGGTCTCTCTACAGTGTCTCTCTGCCTCTGAGGGAGTCAACACCTCCTCCCAATTTAGTACCATTGCCAACTTCCTTAGTATTCCTTCAAGACTGTGTCCAAGACATTGATGAAGATGTTGAAGAGAACAGGCCCTGAAATGGAGCCCTGCAGAACTGCACTAGTGACTAGTAGGGTTTACTTCTGCCTTCAGGCATCTCAATGACTGAAATCAAACTGCTTAAATACTAGTGAGGAACAGGCAAAACCAGTAGGCTAAAAAAAATTTAAAATAAAGATAAGTTTAAAATTAAATTAAAACCTGTGAAATTTACTTGGTTCTGATTTAGCTGACACATATACATAAAGATTAACACGTCTACTTCAGTAACTATATACAATAAGACAAAGTCAATCTTTACCAGGATCAGAGCCAACATTAGAGAAATTACAACCATATTTTTCTCTTACAGTACACTAAAAAATTTAGATTTGTCATAACTGAGAGTATTATCTGGATTGTGCTGCCATTTAACAGATGAAGGGCCCACATGTAAATATTAAATTGGTTAAAAGAGGTGTGTCTTGGTTTGAGACAAATTTATGAGGAAAACATCTTAAATGAATGTCCTCTGATAGAAGACAAGTTTCAGCAGCCCCTTCCCCACCAGGTTTGGAAAGAAATTCCTTGGAGGAAAGTGGAAAAAACCTATTTATTTAACAAGCAAAGTGCACGCAGGCATGGAAAACGAATGAATAATGTTACATAATGAAACCTCTGGCTGTGGAGAAGACCTGGGAAGATTTTCAAAGTCCGTTGTGGGTGTGGCTCTCTCCTCTCTGAAGCTGGGGTTCGGTGTGTGCCCCTCTGGGCCATGGTGTAGGGCCTCCTGGTGATGTCCTTGTGTTGCTGAACAGTCCAGAAGAGAACAAGAAGCCAAAGTCCCAGGAAACTCCTTGCTCCAGCTACAAACAAGAAGCTAGCTAAAAAGCAAGAGAGGGTAACTTCCCTGCCACAGAAGATGAGAGCTGAGAAGCAAGAGAACAAGTTATCTGTGTTTTTGAACACAGCACCAAAGGAATTCCACTGCCTTCCCCCCTCCTCTCTTGGATCTGCCTTAAAGGCACAGAAAGGCACAGGATTCATGTCTGGGCATAGAGAAGGTGATAGGGGATACAGCATCATAAAGTCACCACAAGACACCACTTACAGAGCTAAGCAGCCACAAATTCTGAAAACTCAAAGCTGTTTTTTACATTTAGAAGAATACTACCTACTGGACAAGGACATTTTTTTAACATGAAAGATTCTATTTTATATATAAAGTATGCCACTGTATTAAAAGGTTACTATGCAGTGAACAGCTTCTTTTTCATCAATTGTAAATATCTAATTTACTATCCTAAGACAAGAAAATAGATTTGCCTAACTCATATTACTAAAATGGACTTCCACAAAACCATTATAAAGATCACTTTGTTACCTTAATATCTTACAGTGGTCACAATTTTAGTGTAAGAAAGAAGATTAAAGATGGATTTTGTGCCCATTCTCTATATAGCTAAATCCCTAAACTAATGATTAGAGTCATAAGAGCTGCAGTCCATTAGCCAAACGCCATAATAAGGGGCTACCATCTTGATTATATAATATTCTTAGAATGGCTGGTTATAGAAGTTTAGCATTTTAAATTGATGAACACCCACTGTTTGGTAACTTTTAATGCCCTTCCAACAGCACTATTTTTAAAACTGTAAAATACCATGAGTTTCTAGAACCTTTTTCTAATTCAAAAGTCAGTATTGGAACTTGCATTTCTGCTGAAATAGGGACAGGTTTTGAAAAATTAATATCTGTAGGAGTTTCCAGAGTACTATTAAAGTACTGTTGTAATTGGAAGACAGAAATCAAGTTCATTTGAAAACCTCTTTGTAGATTATTAACATTACCTTTAAACAAAAGAAAAATATTCTGAGACAGTGGGATGGTTACTGCCCAGCTGTACAGAAATGTGTTCCACCACTCCACAGAGATCTAAAGTCATTGCTGCTTTGCTGTAGGAGGAACTACAGTGACAGGTAGACATTTCTAAAGTCCTTGTTCATTCATTATTTAGCGAAAACATTTTCCAAACTTCATTAGCATATGCAGAAGCACCATGCAATCCATATCTTTGGATCCATCAGGATAAGCTACCTGTAAGGGTAATCAGGTATGTGGCAGTATTACCAAAAGGCAAAGGGGGCACTGTTCTCAAGGCTTAGTGTGCCACTACCATCAAACCACGGAGATAATTCTCGTAAATTTGTTTATTCTGGTGTTTATTTGTTTATTTACTATGGCAGGTTAATAATTTCATAAAAATACCTTTGCATTCATATTCCTGTAATTCAGTTGCTTAGAATCACCAGGAACATTTTCACAAAGCAAACACACAGAGACAAGGTCTGATTCTTTCTTTCTTATTGGTTCCTGTTGTTATCCTTTCTTTAAGGTGCTGGGTTTGATCTTAGATAATTAGGAAAACCTTTACCAAAAGTAATTAGAATAGTAGGATGGTATAGAAAGGAATAAATTATTTAAAGCAAAATACAACAGACAGATGCATAAACAACTGATGCATTTCCTTAGGTATTTTCTCAAATTTAAAAAAAAAAATAAATAAAAAAATTTTTTCACGTTTTCTTATTTTTTCCATAGGCATTACTAACTATGTAATACAATGTTTCAGCTATTCACACTGCAGTTACATGAGACAGCAATTTAAAAGCAACCAAATAAAGCTGATGCCTTTGTTCTCCTTTCTATGCATTCAGCTGTGGGTTAGGCCAGGAATGACAAGTTGTTGGTAGTGCAACAGACTAATGGCTAAAATATTTGTGAACCCATCTAGGATAATTTTTTTAAAAGCAGTACACTGTGATCACCAGGTGATGGAAAGTCTTTTCTTTGTGGATGCAAACATTGATGATAAGAGGATGAAGAGGAAAGATTCAGGGCATGAAAAATAAACCTCTTTGCTTCCTCTTACAGTAATTAATAACAATAATACCTTTTCCAAATTACAAACCAAATTTGAAATATATATATGCAGGCTTTTCTATGGCATCACTTACTTCTGTCTCACAGTACACCTGAACACAGCTCTTCATTTTCAATCTAATGTAGCAGATAGGAATGCAGATACATGGTTTATTGTTTTAAATTAAAATACAAAGCATATTGTACAACATGTGTTCATAATTTATTCACTTCAAAATTATTATGTTCCAAATATGTGACTGAAATCTGTAGAAGTAAAGAAAATGAGTCATATGGATGAGTCCCATATAACTAAGAATTGGTAACTAAGAACTGGGACCAAAGCTTTTTCTGGTTTACTACTTGAAAGATCTGAATAGTTTCTGGCAGTTTTAGCACATCATTTGTATCTCAGTTGCATCAACAGCATCAAATCTCTGCCTCATTTTACCTTAGCATAATATTAAATAAAAAATGAACAGTAGAAAATACAATTTTGATTGAAGAGTATGTCTGCAGGAATTTTCAAAACAGTTACAAGAATGTAGCTAAAAATTTGGCATTCAAACTGTTATGAAATGGGACTTATCTGCTTCTTGGGTTTAATATTTTTTTTTTTTAATTGCTATGTATTTTTCATGGAAAAACCCAAATTGTTGAATTCTCTTTCCTGTCAGACCACGTTTCTTGTCCTGAAAAATGAGATCCAAAGGGTTTTGCATGAATAGGGGTTAGAGTTATAGCTTACTATTTTCACTATGCAGACAATGCAATAATAGTGACTAAAAGAAAGCATACAGTTTTGGTAGAACATAAATCACAAGTGCTACTTGTTATTTTAAAACAGTTAGTACTGAGCACAGGATGAAAAGGACTATAAAAATCCACCAAAGTTGTGGATGCATGCAAACACACCTGAGATTCTAAGTTGATATTAGGATGGTACTAGCAGTGTAACATTCTGCAACATCTGATGAACTTAACAGAATGTAAATTTAGATAAAGCAACAAGAAAACCTATAGTTATACTCAATCAAAAATGTTATTTGGAGAAAAATTATGGGAATTCCTTTTTTTAGCTATTTAAAATTGGAAGGGAGCTGGAGAATAAGTTAAAAGAAAAACCCTGTACTGAGAAGTAATTGAGGAAGGATACATTGACAGGATGACAGATCTGTTTGTGTCTAATACCTGGGATTTCTAAAGCACAGTCAATATCCTGCAAGAATGTGCCACTAATGCTTTGCAGAATATATATTAAGTGTCAGGAGACAGTACATATGTTTCATTATGTAAACTTCTTTTTTTTTTTTTTTTTTTGTTCCAATGACCAACTGAGCTTTGTGAACAGCTGATGAAGTCTGCAATCAATTCCCAAGTCCTGGCTTCTACTCTTCCCTATAGTTTTTCAGTGCTTGAATAGGTTTTACTAATTTCTACTTCAGAAGCTTTGCAACTCCACTTCTCCTAACCAATAAATACATTCCGAGGATTTTTAGGGGTCTTGTAACGTTTTAAAACAAGCCAGAAGCATGCATATTTACATCGCTTAACAAATAAATTTCTTATGTTTTACATCTTTCTGGTGCAAGACAGGGCACCACAAAGGTTAAAAATCACAAGCCCTGACCCTTATTAATGTTGGCATTAGCAGTAGGAATGGAACACACAGAGTTGCAGATCATTCTTTCACTGCTTCAGAGCATATAGAAATGGGTAGAGATTCATGATGATTTGCTAGATCAGCATCAGAGCCATTTAGCTGTAAAATCTCTCACTGGGTTTATACACCACTCTGAACACAAAAATCCCCCCTTCTTTTAAAAGCCTACTGGAGGCATTTCAGAGAAGAATAGCCCCTATGCTATGGAGACAGTATTCCAGACTTTATCACAAGTCTCAGGCTATTTGGCTTTTTTCTTTCTCAATAATTCATGATACTGGAGTTCTGAATTTACATGACAATTTCAAGTTTCAGTTAAAAGCAAAGACATGAGTTTCATAAGCAAGGAGAAGAGTATTAAAACCAATATTAAAATGCAAAGACCATATTTTCCAACATGCTAACCAAATCTCATGCTCCCTTATTGATAGGGCAGGAATCATTTATCATTTTAGCATTCATGGAGAGAATGTGGTAACATACCCAACAAACAGAGCAGGACCTTATCACTAGTTACAAAAGAAAAAAAAAAAAAAAACAAACCCAAACCAAATTTTTTAATGGAGATAGGTGTCTTGAACAATTAATTCTCAAGAGTGTAATTTCCTGTATTTTAGAAACTTACTACTATAGGCATTGATGTAGGATGTAGCCAAACAGCGATTCTGATCAGATTTGAAACTTCCTGAACTCACACTGTTATCTCCATTTGATTTCCTACAGCTGGTCTGAAGAGGAGTAAAAGAGCTGATTAGATTGGAGACTGAAACATTTTCAGCAGGTGGAAGTAGAGAGCAGAAAAAACTCTATGCTTGTTTGCACAGAAGGCAGGCAATTTTAGGGGTGATCTCTTTTTGAAAAGCTATGTCAGCTCTTGCTAAAACCAAGAACAAAATCTAAAAACTAATTTACCACGGTTTTACTACGTTACATAAAGTCTGTGAAAGACCTAGGAAATATTTTCATGAGAACTGTCCAGTAGGACAGCCCCTATTTAAATGCTCATGTCATGTTTTCCTCTTTGTCTCTGAAACAGCATTACTTACAGTTTAAATTATTACCTGTAAAAAACCCCAAAAAACAACAACAACAAAACCCCAAAACAAACAAACAAACAAAAAACCAAAAAAAACCCACCCCACAAAAAATAACAAAAAAAAAAAACCAACAAACCAACCAAATTAAAAACCCAAACCCACCAACAAATTATGTTTCACATTGAAATAAGATCCCCCTACATGGCTCTAGTACTCAGTCCTATAGCAAGTGGGACCCAGTGCCTTAGAGCACTACACAAAGTCCTCTTTCTGGAGAGGACAAACTGCCTCAAGAGTGCTGACTTACAAAGAACATGATGCAATGCCTTAATCAATGTACGTGAAGCCTTCTGCTTCTTTATGTTGTCACTAAAATGACATTATTTTTCGTACACGTCTTTCTTTACTGTGTCTCTTGGCTGATCTGATACTGGAATTAATCATTTGGCTGGCAATCAGTGGACAATCACTTGTATGATACCTTACTTAGTCATTCCTCAAAGTCAAGTCTTTGAGACTTTGGGAAAGTTTTTGAAGTTTATTAAACCACTTTAAGGCATTAATAATTCCCTTTGTTGCAAGAGATTTGCTTCTTTGTTAGCATCCAAAGAAAAATACTGAAAATATTTACATCTACAAATATCATCTCTAATAGTTCAAAATCAATCCTATAATGTGCATGCATGGAGCATTGTATAAAGCACAATTTCCCCTACTTTTAACTGTTTTCTTTTGTTAATAAACCCAGATATTTATTACAATTTTTCTACGAGTTTAGCAAGTAAACGATACAAAAGACTCTGTAACTCCAGTCTTAAAGTTATTGACTAATTTCAAACTACAGGACTCAGTCCTGTATTGTCATGATTAAAAATATTAGGTACAGATTCCAAGCTAAAAATATTCACTCAAGCCAAACATTCTGGTCCACGTTAATGTTGCTTCTTTACAATTTCATTAAAACTTAATTGAAATAATGTAAATGGAGCAGCCAAAGCTACAATAAACCACTCTTTTATTTTTTAATCTAGTCTCTATCTCCAGTTGAGTGAATCAATTTAGAATATTAAAACTGAAAAAAAACTTAATTAAATAACTCATGTCTATTGTCTTCAGTTGACAAAAGCAAACTAGCAATGAATCAGTTAATCTAAGCACTTCTGCCCACAAAAACGGTACGCCAATAAAAGCAATGTGAACACAGAGATTTTTTCAGCCTTATGGTACAGATACACAGGGAGGTGAGAAAAGCTAATTCACTCCTCTACTTTAAAAGCAGCAGAGTGATGTCATCACAAGCTTTTTCTTGTAAAACACCCTCATGTCATAAAGATAAACTAATTCTCCTCAGCCCCACAAGTCTGCATCCAGACATCTCTGATATCCAGCATGACCGCAGAGGTTACAAAAGCAAATGAAGACCACAGTGAGTCCCTCTTTCATACAGTAAGAAATAAATGTCCTTTTTATTTATAAATGAATATCCCTATTTCAAGCTTGTCATTTTTTTCAGTCAACTTATATATAGCAACGCAAAGTTCGCATTGTACAAGACAGGCTGAGGCTACAAACATGTAGGGCCCTGGTAAAACACGAGACACCAAATACTTTGGAGAAGGAATGGGAAAAACAAGTCTCTTTTACTCTCCAGACTTTTTGAAAATTGGAAGCATGTGCATGGAGGCAGGTCTGCACAGCTCATCAGAACCCGGAATGTATTCCTTTGCTGGATGTTTCCTGCTGTACTACAGGAGAATCCCTACTGTGGAGGCAGTTTGTATTGCAAGACTGGCACGGCAGCCATGCAGTGCAGAGCTGCTGTCAAGTTGGAAGTGACACTGTGTGCCTCTACCCTCAGGGCAAGTCAAGAGCGGTGCAACTTTCATCTCTGCTAGCAGACAATTCTGCCTCGAGGGCAGGCTTCTATCTTTACAGCGGGTATTTTTTCATGTCAGCCCCACAGCTCAGGATCCAAAGCCCAGCAAAACCTACAGCCTAGAGTGACACAGCTCTGGCTGCAGCAATAGACCCAGTCCATACTGTGCCTCCAGGTAGGAGCTCTGACCACCTTTTTTTATTTGTTGCAATGGTTTAACTTCTTTTTCCATCAGAGTTCAGTATGTGGAGCTTTGGCTGAAGTGGAAGATCAATTTTTATGCCGATAGCCCCTCCTGGCAGACACGATGTGCCTACTGGAGCAGGCTGACACACCAGGGTGGGCATGGGAGCCCCACTGGTGGCCAGGAGGTTCTGTAAGCCCTACAGCAGAAGGGCTGCACTGCCTCCTTCTGGGACATGATCATCCAGCTGGTTTTTTCAGTGTCAGCAGCCCTTTCCTTGGAGAAGTTGCAATCCGAGTTTGGAAGCACACTGGCAAATGACACTTGGCATGCCCACTGCCTGCAGGGCAGATACTACTCTGGAAGCAGATGTGTTTCACATCACAGGGATGACCCAACTCCCCTCTTCTGGCAGAATCGAATTCCCACTCTGGATCACTATCACTGTAATTTCTGCTTTTCAAGGCAAAGCTCGCACTGCTAAGCAATTGGCACTGCAGGTACACTACAGCACTGGAAGGGAAATTTGGAGGCAGTGTTGTAGTGCTTCCCTAGAAACAAACAGTGAGACTCATCTGTGAGAACTGGTGAAACTAACCCATAAAAAATCCACGACACCAATCATATAAACTTAACCTCACTGGGGGAAAGGACTTCAATGAGGACCACAGCCTATTTCTGCCAGAAACATCATTTTTAAAAAGAGCATCACAAGAAACAGAGCTGCTTCTGCAGAATGTGTGGAACCTCATGTTGCATTAGTTAAAACCTTATATTTTCCAAGCATGTCTTAAATTAAATATAATACATTCTTTGCCAAAATACGATATTTTTCTTTTCTAAACCTCTGACAAATTCTTACATCTTTATTCAAACTACGTGAAGTTTAATCAATTACATTGATTAAACCACACCATCTGAGGATGTAACAGCATCTATTTGCCTATAAAAATTATTTCTATAAATACACATATTTACAAACACGTGTATACCTACATTTAAAGTAACAACTTGTAGCAACCCCAGAGATAAGACAATACTTGAAATGGTTGAAGTTATGGTTACTTGTGACCGGTTTTAGTGTGTTACAAGTGTTAGAGCTGTTAATGTTTTGCTGCATGATCTGCTGTTTCAAAGCCACAAGGACATGATCTAACTCAATTATAACCCACAGCTGACCTGTGAAGCTGTATTAGCTGAACTTACAAAAGAACCACCAGTACCGCAAAGTAACTCAGTACACACGGGTCTGATTTTCATGGTTCATGTGTCATGTTTCACAGGTCATGGAGAGAACTCCAAAAGGAGATTTTGACAGGCTGAGTACAGTGTGTAAGATTAATAGAGCAAACAAAAACAAAATAATGCTTTTCTGCTTGCAAGTACAACAGAGAAGTCCATTCTTTTAGAAAATCTTTATACATCACAACACATCCTTCTCAATGGAAACAAACACTTTTCCTCCCAGATGTACTGCTTTTCTCAAACCACATAAAGTGCCATATATATTACTGTTGTATTGTTTGCAACAATTTTACAAGACAATCTATGTCAGTTAGTAATTTACAAAGAAATTTAAATTACTTTTAAGCACTGTGTGTAAACAAGACAAAAAATATCAAATGCCAAAAAAAATCCTTTGATTTCTTTTTTGCCCATCCTGTTGGGAAGAGTTTTTATTCAGAGGTTGGACTTGATGATCCCAAAGGTCTTTTCTGGCCTGGTTAATTCTGTGATTCTGTAATTATTTATGCACTGACAAAGTGTTCCTTGAGCTGTGGAGGCCAAATCTTCCATCACAATATGAGTGTGCTCATTGCCACTGTGAATGCTCAGATGGGCTTCTGCTCCTCAGACTATGCACCTTGTGTGTGAGCATGTGTAAAATTGTACTCAAACACCCTCAAACATTTGCATTAATCTGAGGGGGTTTAGCCTAAAGGCTTTTAAGAGAAAAAGTCAAATCCCACAACCTTGTCTAGATATAATAACACTGCACTACAACGTTTTGGCCTGAATTTGTAGAAGCACTATTTCACACAGCACTCATGGATTTCAACATAAGCAGCATCTGTTCAGTGCTTATAAAAACGAGACCATATGAATTTGTCAGTGTATGACAAGAATTCAACTCACCTTAATTTGAGAGGTCCTTTTGAGGTGCAAAAAGATCAAGAAAATAGGCTTAATTTAAACAAACGCTGCAAGACAATTCCTCTGCAGTTCCCTGAGAACAATCACTGGCACTAGAGATATTTCTCAGAAGGAAAAACTCTTAACTTATTTTGATTCTTTTCATTGAGAGTTAGCAAGAATCTGAATTTCTAACAGTGAGTTACCCAAATCCCTAGATTTAAGAGAGAATTTTATTCATCAGTTCATATATATGAAAGAACAGCTCCTGAACAGAAGAAAAAAACCCTATGATTTTTAGATATCATCAAAGAATTATTTCTGATGGGACAAGATTATTATTAAGAGATGACTTACTTTAAAAGCAGATAGGGTTTATTTTAAAAATTGGCTTACTGGAATGCTTGAACCGTACATAAAACAACGTGATACTTACAGATGTCATCCCAGCGCAGTTACTACTGTAAAACTAGAAGATAAACATTTAAAGCAGAGAAAATATATTCCCTTCTACTCAAAGTTCTTAGTAGGGTGATAAATATTTTGGAAGTGATTATGCATTTGCTAAGAGAGTTGTTTTATTGAAAGCCTTTAAGGAAGAGTATAGCTGCCCATGGATATTAAGATTCATCTCACCTAGTTTCAGACTGTTGCACTAGAGATATTAATTTTTGAGCTAACCACCCTGAGTGCTCTCTAAAATTGTCTGAGGATAAACAGACATTGTGTGTGATGTAAGTGGTCTGTTGCAGACATCTGCCTCTGATGTAAAAATTATGATAATAAGCTACTAGTCTAGTTTAAGCAAAAGCAACGTCTACAATTTGGTGGGATGTAACTTGTAAAAATGTAAAGTCAACTTAAATCCAGCAAGGCTGGCACTATACTAGAGTAGGCCTACCTCATATCTGACCTTGGTGTCGCAGCCTAGTGGGCCAGGCTAAGGATGCAGACACAGTAGGAGACTAAGCATAGACCCATACAAAATGGTACACTTGAAACCCTAATTATGGTAAAGAAGACAGAAGATGTAATCTGGTTAAAATTTAAATTTTTCAGAGTTGTGTTTTATTAATGAAGCAAAAAATCAGCAAAATTTAAAATAATTTTAAATAAATGCTAAAAATGTTAGTTGATTCTAAAAAAGTTGGGTTATCACTTTGGAAGTTCAAATACTTCTTAAGCTTGACAATTTTCAAACAAAACCTGCTGTTTTAAAAAGAGAGGTCAAATGTTTTGCTTTGCTTATACTGAACTGAAATGGTCACCATTTCCAATACGAACCATTTATTTAAATTTTTAAAAATGCTTTCCTTTTATGGGAGAAAAAAGTCACCAGGTACTTGAACTTGAAATTATTTCAAGCTCCTGTTCTGTTCAATGCTTATGTGTACTTCACAGATGCACTTTACACAGATTCACAGTATTTACTTAAAAATCCAGAAGTGTTGTCAAAAGGCCTTACATTACCTGTAGTAGGAAAAACTGTGTGGATAGTTCAAAGTATACTTTGCCTTGTTCCAAGTAATTTCCTAAAATAAATAATCTAGAGTAAAGACTATATTCTCACTAACATTGATTCAGAAATAAATTGCCATATTTAAAGGCAAGATTATCTCGATTAAAAATAATATAGGCTATGTGAATTCAAAACTTACATGTAAATGCAGTTAATCAATGAAATGTGTGAGAATGCAAGTTCAATAATATTCAGAATGAAATATTCTGACTCAATAGTTTAATTAAAGTCTCACTTGCATTGACTGTGCTTTAATCTTTGGTCTCGTACATTTACTGAAACGTCAGCAAAAGGATGATGGAATACTCAGGATAATTAGAAATAAAGTAAAAGAAAAGAAAAAATAAATAGATCCACTAAAGCATAATATATTTTTTCTTCTTGAAATAAGAAAGCCATGAGATTTTCACTGTTCCAGATTCCCAAACAGCCTCCCATGTGGCAAAATATGGTACAAGGATGGTGATGTGAATCACTGAGTACACTCTGAAGGCCCTACACACTCCTGAGTTTCTAATAAGGCTGGAGAACTAAAAAAAGAAGCTTCTTTGTAAAGCAGGTCCAGTATTCGAAGAGCCTTTGTAACTTTGCAGACAACTCCCATCAACTCTTTAATATTTTTCCTGCTAAGACAAGAAATGATACTATTCATCAACAAGACCACAGAAGACAGCAATGAAAGAAATATTGCTAACTTGATGAAAAAAATCAGAAGAAATTAGGAAATGATTGATATGAGAGGTTGAGAAATATATGCTCAGACTTCGTCAAGCAGGAAAACCTTTGGTGAGCTGAAGAGGGAGGCTCACTAATACAAAAAAAGCCCAATTCTCTCCACAGATACTGCAGTTGTGCAACAGAAAGGTTAGTAATGTGTACTCCTCTAACTCTTATATTTGGATTATTGTTGTTCAACTATACTGATGTGGTTAGAATCACCATAAGCCATGTAGCTTCAAGGCAATCACATAATCAGAATAAGAACTCACTAAATAATAATAGAATATCAGAATAATAGAACTCACTAAATCCAACCAAAAAAAAATCAAAATTAGATTAACACCGTGTGCTTTTTTTCTGAAATATGACTGTAGACTTTTAAAAGGAAAATATGTGCCTTCAAAAAAAACCAATCCACAACATAGTGAGGGCATTTCGTGGAATGGCAGAATATGCTGAGTAGGAAGGGACCCACAAGGATCCTGACCCTGCACCCAAGAGTCACACCATGTGCCTGAGAGCATTGTCCAAATGCTTCTTGAACTCTGTCAGGCTTGGTGCTGTGACCACTTCCCTGGGGAGCCTGCTCCAGTGCCCAACCACCCTCTGGGTGAAGAACCTTGTTTTGATATCCAACCTAAACCTCTCCTGACTCAATTTCAAGCCATTTCCTCAAGTCCTGTCACTGGTCACAGAGAACACATCACTGTCTGCCTCTCCACTTTCCCCTTGTGAGATGTTGGAGACCCTAATGAGGTCTTGTCCCCTCAGTCTCGTCTTTGTGCCCAACCCATGAGCCAGTTGCTCACCCATCCCATAAGATGGTTATCCAGCTGTGTGCTGGACATCTTGTCCAGAAGGATCCTGTGAGAGACTGTATCCAAAGCTTTGCTGAAGTCCAAAAAGATTATATTTACTGTCTTTCCTAGATCAACTAGGTGGTTACCCTGTTGTAGAAAGAAACTGGGTTCAACAAGCAGGACTTCTCCCTCATGAATCCATGCTGGCTGTGACTGATGTCTGTGTTATCCTTCAGGTGTTTTTCAATACCTCCGACAATAATCTTTGCCATGATTTTACTGTGCACTGAAGTGAGACTGACAGGTCTGTAGTTTCCCAGATCCTCCTTCCTGCCCTTCTTGAAAATTGGGACAATGTTCTCCAGTTCTCCAATGTTCTCCAATGTTCCAGTCAGCTGGGACCTCTCCAGATTCCCAATATCATTGAGAGAGGATTTGCAATGACATCAGTGGCTCTTTGAGGATTCTTGGATGAATCCCATCAGGCTTCATAGGTTTTTACAAATCCAGCTGGAGCAGCAGATGCCACACAAGCTCAGGGTCAACTGGAAGCTGATCATTCTCACAGTCATGGCACTCCAGCTCAGGGCACTGAGACCCTCTTGGTCCATCATCCATGTTGAAAGCAGAGGCAAAGAATGCATTAAACACCTCTGCCTCCTGTTTGTGAGGTGACCATCTGACCATCCTCATCCTGTAATGGGCCAATGCAAATTCTACACTACCTTTTGCCATGACTATTCATATTAAATTTGAGGAAAGACAATTGAGAAGTTACCAGCCAGAAGCTCTTTTCCCACCAGCACCAAAGGAAAATACTGGAGGTAACTGTAATGTCTCTTTAAAATATAAGAATCTTAACTGAAGACCAGAGTTGTCATCACAGGTTAGAGGGAAACAAAAACATCTCAAAGGGCTGTGTAAAGGAATTACACATTGTGGATGGATGCATGGATGAGCAAATCAACAAATAAAGCTGCTTAGGCATCTCAGTAAAACTCAGCATTGCTGTGCTGTACAGTGCACAGACAAATAGCATGGTGAGTAGCAATCACTAACAGAAAAAAATAATAATTTAAAATTTACCATAACTTAAAATATCCTGAGTACCATTTCTGAAACCTTAATCTTTATAAAGGAGAACTCCACGGACCATAGCAAATGTCAACCATCATTAAATGTCTTGAAATTAAGTGTAATTGTTCCTTCCTGAGGGCTAACCAAATTCTTTTCAGATTCCTGCTGTATCACTGGGGAAAGAGAAAAGTGATTTAAGACAAATTCTAAGCCAGTTTTCCTTTCATTTTAGCACTTTGAATTTAATAGGAAGATTATGCAAGTCTCACTGCCTTTTCCTTCCATCTCATGTCAGTCGGAGTGGAAGAGTTTGCATTATTCACGGTTAATTAAGCCATGCAAATGCATTCTAAATGATTTTACTGTAGTAATAATAACTCTCTTCTCAGAAGGATGTGCTGAATTTCTTTAAAAAAAGCCCCTTCCAATAAAAATACCATAGGTGTTTGGGAATTTTATTGTCTTCTGAAAATAACCAAATAGATTTATGAATATAACAACCTCGAACTGGTAGTGGTACAGGTTTTAGGTACAAATTTCTCAGGATTTGAGCCATAGTTCTAGCCTTGGAGAAACAGTGATGCCAGTCATAAAAAAATGTCTCACATTCTGCTGCTTCTGTTTCAGAAAATAAAAGTGTGTTTATTTAGTTAGCAAATTATAGCAATTTTTTAACTTGAAATCAAGTTTTCAAAAACTTGTTTTGACAACATTCAGTCCTGAATGTAAATTATGGAAAACCCAGATACATAATTTATTGACATTTTTAAACTCTTAAAGCAATGTATTTTGATAAACATTGCTTGCAATGTAATCTAAACTTGAAAAATCTGATCTCAATGAAGATGGCTTTGCCAGTATAAATGTACCATTATATTATAAGAAAATGTTCCTAGTCAATGGGATTTTTTAAACCAAATAACATGACACTTCCATATAGCTTAGTCCAAGCCTCTCTCCCCAGAACAAACACAGGTGTATTGGTCATCTGCAGCAAACATCTTCTGTTTGAATAGCGTGACCCAGCACAATAAGGGGAAAGCCTGTGGCACTGTGAAGTCAAGCTCTTGAATATAAACTGTCATGTTGTGTTCATATTTAAAGAACACAGTATTTACATACCAGTTACACTTGCAGTTACTCTGACATAGAGTCTTTCCTGAAGGATCACAACTAAATGTTGGAAAAGGCAAGGAAACCACCTCAATCTGCCTTTCTGCTGTATCTGACATTATGAATACATCTAGTCCCTTTCAGAACAAAAAGCTTGTAGGGTTAGACTTAAAACCACTGGAGATGGTTTGGATAAACATTTGATCATCCCTTGATGTAGTGAAATTCTAGCACAGAGAAATTGCCCATCTGAGACCAGTTGACCATATACTTCTGCGTATTCCATTCCAGTGCAAACCAGGAGTGAATAAGCAACACAGGAAAGACCAAAGAGAAGGGATCACACAAACATACACCATTCTTATGAAGGAGAGAAACACCTTCCAGGTGAAAAAACAGCCTAACTGCATGACCAAAGCCCTCTACTCCGCACTTGAGAAGGAGCTGTGGATGCAGTCAGGGTCTTCTTTCAGGTGGGTGGCAACAAGTAATTACTTCATCTCAGCCATGCCTACCAGAGCCTGCCAGGTGATAGCAATGCAATGTGAATCACTCCTGAGAAATACAAGTATCTGCCTTATAAAGTTTATAAACAGTGGTTGTTTCTCTTCATCAAACACATTACACTGTAGAACTGAAACTTGAAAAACTAAGCAAGAATTTCATTCAGGTCAATCCTTGTAATAAAAATACAACTTTTAAAGCCATTTCTTGGGGAACAAGGGTCAGGAATTTGATGGTGAGGGGTGGGGTTTTTGGTTTTGTTGGGGTTTTTTTAGTAAAATTACACATTTCTTTGAAAAACATAGTAAAAAGCTAAAATGAAAGTCACTCATTTAATATTGCTGAGATTTTCCTGGAATCTTCCATGTCAATGAAATATTTTACACATAACACTTGGAAATTATACCTCTTCTCAACACTCATTGTATTTAGCCCATGTCCCTTTTAATAGAGAGCAACAATATTTACACATATTCATTTTAAAATCACAGATCCAAGGATTCATTCACAATTCCCTCTTTTATGCAATTATGGTTGTGAAAACCACAGATGCCTTATTGAATGTGCACACTCAAAATTATGTGATTGTACTCAGCTCCATACTATATTTAAAGCAATATAATACATATAAATAGAGTCCTCAAGCCACTCTGAAATGCCTAACACCTGGCAGATGAGATAGTGGCTCATAGGAGTTTAAATACTGTATTTTAATTCACTTTTCTGAGGCAGTCAGGCTATGTAATTACTAACTCGTAAAATTGAAAACATGACTGCATAAAACATTCCCCTTCAGATATATCTGACAGAGTGCACAGGTAATGTTTAAACACTTGTGCTTGATGTCTTATGTCTTAACTTATGCTTCCTTCATCTTCCTGGTTTACTCTTTTCTGTTTCTTTTTCATGCCCTTTTGCATTCTGATGCCATTTGCCTGGCCAATTACCTGGCACCCCCTCATTCCTTCTGATTATTCTTCCATTCTCCGTTATGTTTTTCCTCACTTTGCTTCATTTTGTTCTGAAAATTTCATCCTGTGCTTTCCACATTCCTCTGAGTATGCTCGATGGAAAGGAGTGCTTTTATTCTGTGTTACCGCCTGAGTCTAAATCGTGGTGGCATCTAATGAAAGAAGCCAGGCCTCCTTGTCATTTGGAGTAGCTGTGTGTTGGGTCGTCCCATGCTGTGACCACAAGAAGCAGATAAAGAGGAAGTTCTGTGCATCTCTTCCAGGCTGAAATTAGAATAGGAATGATAACTTGTTCTTGCGTGTTTTTTCACAACCTCAGTGGCACTTCTATACAGCTCTTCCTGCTACTAACAGTTTTTCATACAACTAAGCAAAATACAAATATCACTAGAGGCAGCAGGGCTGCATGGGGGAGGTAAATCTAAAGAAAAATGTGGTCTACAGCTTGATATATGGAATCTTTAACTTGTGTTTATGTTATAGGACAAGTAAAAATAGATGGTGTTTTAAACAATGTTTCAAATGTGATTCTAATTTAGCTCATTAAAGGTGAATGAATAACCAAATTAATAATTTATACGAGGAAAGGTATAAAATATTCATTGCATTATGGGTTTTCTACATTACTGTGTGCCACATATAATACAATCGGAGTGCTGGTTGGTATGCTACATTCCAGGAGCCCTATGGAGCTGCTGTCCGTTCCTCACAATGCTGTTGGACAGGTACTGCAGAGTCCACACTTATAAACTCATCACTGAATGATTGCTTTTCCTAATGGGAAAGCTTTAATGAAACTGTGGCTGTCGGGAAAATGCCAGGTTTTCAAAAATGAAACATTTCAGTCAAAGTAAGTCAACTTTGGCACAACATCCACTGGGAAAGAAGACAAACTGTATTAATAATTTAAGAGCTTGACTTGGGATGTCAGAACAGGTACTTGACTATCAAACATTGGTGTGTCTGAGGGGTGTTTTTAACGCTTGTCTCATCTTATTTTTCATCTCCATCCCTCTTCTCTGCCTATGGAAATCAACTTCTATGCACACACACACACACACACACACACAGACTGAATAAGCCTTTTTTCTCCGTTCTTAAGAAAGATGGGGGGAGAACTTGAAAAGCTGGGAAGTTTCACAGTATAGAGAACTGTTTTCCATGAAGCTTCTCT
Source organism: Corvus hawaiiensis (assembly GCF_020740725.1). NCBI lineage: Eukaryota > Metazoa > Chordata > Aves > Passeriformes > Corvidae > Corvus > Corvus hawaiiensis. The sequence continues at coordinate 66,833,051 of NC_063217.1, forward strand.
CACTGCTGTAGTTAAAGAGGCTCTGTCATTGCGTAGGGTTGAGGTCTGCCTTGTCAAAAGAGAAATATTGTTGCAATTTCCAAAATACAAAACCTGTAGTATTTGTCCAATATATGGAAAATCTTCTAGAATTATTTCAGAAATCCCTACCATGTTTATTTTAGTATGTTTTCCTGGTGGCTACCCACTGTTAAAAACTGTACTGGCTGAACGAAAGAACTGCATAGTCTAACTCTATATGCATAAAATTGTTCCACTGTTCCTGGAGATAAAAAGAGTTGCTTCAGAGCAAGAAGCATTAAAAGCGTGTAGGGTACTGGGACAGTGCTTCTGGCAGCAGTGTTTCAAACAAAGTGCACTATCTCTAGTGTTCTCTTGTGTGGGTCAGGGACAGCATCTGCTACTTACATAATTCTTTCTTTGTGTATGTTTTACAATAAACAGGTGTCTCTCAGTTCGGGTATTCAGAAGAAACAAATATATATGTATGTTAATTGGTAGCTGTTCTTTTTTTCCTCTCACTATTCTAAGTGGCATATTCTAACAAAGTGGTTTGTAAAAGCTTTACTCTAAAAGATCCACGTTATTCCACAACGTGGATTATCACCCATTAAAATAATGAAATCAATCACCAAAACTACAGTGGAGTTTCTGTCTGTATTTGTATGTATGCATGATAGTTATACAAGAAAGCACCCATTTATAAAAATGGGCCATTTGGGTGATTAAACAGATGTGCTCTTTGCCCTATATCAGGACAAATTTCTGAAATGAACAGTCATCTGCTTCTGCAGATGGAGAGCTCTGAGGGAGGATTAGCGCTTTCCCATTGCTCATTGTAAACAACCTCAGCCCCAGAGAGGCAGAGAATTATCTCCAGTGACTCACAGTGATCATACGACCAACTTCCTACTAAGTGAATGTCTCTGAGCACACAGTAACTAGCCTGTATGGTACATGCATGCACAGAGTAACAATTTCAATGAATTCTACACACACATGCAGTAGAAACTTTCCAATATTGTACTTAGCAAGAAGCAACAAATGCAGTTTATGGTCTTGAAGTAAATTATTTGTTGTTTATTTTCCCCCATGTAAAAAGGAGAAGAAAACCCCATACAACTAGTTCAATTAGCATTGTGATACTGAGAAATAATTTAGTTCTTTAAATGGTAGCTATTGAGCCAGGGAAAGTCACCAAGGTACGAGGAAATACAGTAGAAATAAAAGATTAACAATCTGCCAGTTTACTGTCTGACCACTAGGGCACAATTGACACTGGTTGGTACTATAGATAACCACAGAGCCACAAGTCATAAGATATCAATTATAATAAGTTTGGCCAAAACCAGAAAGTAATTTTTTAATCTCATGCAAGAAATATAATGATGCTCTCATTTGAAGAATGAAGACAGTATGTAAAGAACAACCTGCTGAAACAATCAAATAAAACCATCTATCATTACACCACTTTTTGGGATGCATTTATAGTGCATTTGCCTAATGAAATCAGTATTGTATGCTTCAGAGTAAAAAAAATAAGGGATTAAGGAAGACTACATTTAATCCTCAAGGAGCAGAGAATGTTCTTACTGCAAATTGTAGTACTGGCTTCATTCCTCTCACTGTGGATGCTGTGCAACCATCTGGGTTGAAAATTGCAAACACTCAAAATTAGTGTTGGAGACCCTTTCCAGGATACACATGCAGAAGTATAGGGCTAATGGTTTTCTGGAAGCCCCAGGGAATATGTTAACATTTCTGTAGCTGGCAAAAAACTGCAGAGCAGCAATAGCAAAAATCAAAATAATTGCCAAAGTTTTTATCAAACTAACTTGCCAAATTTATTGCAAAGCTCCTAATTAGTACACAATGAGAGGATGGTACAATATACTTTGTATCTTTACATTAAGAAATTAATGAAGCAATTGGAACAAATATTACAAGAGAACTAAACAAATAAAACCAGGCAACAGAATGTTGTCTCTATTATTTAAATTCAATACTTTAAAACCTTTTGCTTGAGTAAACTTTCCTTGCTTACATTTTTTTCTCTGAAGAGGTTCATTTCTTCAAAAGAATAAAATAAACAGAAATAAATGGTAACTAATGTAAATATTATTAAAACAGAGTCAAGCATAAATTTGGAAAGCCTTCTAAAAACTCTAATAAAACTAATAAGATACATTACAATTAATGCTCATTCAGCAGCGTCAGTTATGACTAATAACACTGTGCATTAAAGCAACTGCAGCAGGTAGATTTAACAAACCAGACATTTAAAGTGATACACTAAATTAAAACTAATTAATTGAGAAAAGATTCAGAAATACATATGGGAATACAGGCAAAATTCTTCAAGAGCTTGTACAGTGAAGCTGAATGCCACAAAATTGTCATATAGAAAAATACTCTTAGCAAAAAGTTCCAACAATTTTAGCCTACTTATTTTATAAACCAGCCATTGTTCACTTTATGAAAGGCATTGTAAACAGACAGTTCTCTTTTTGCAGGAAAAAGCCAAAACTGAAAAAAAAAAGAAGAGAAAATGAATTTTTCCTCTACAAAAAGCAGGGAGAAAACTCAATATAAATAATCCTTCCCTGGAATCCTTTAGCCAGTGTGAGGCCAGTAGCAGTTACGAGTACATTTGGGTGACAAAGTTGAAGCAAGAGGGGAAGGGCTCTCTCAGAAACTGCAGACATACACACAGATATCTGACAAGTCTGAAGGCAGACTCCTGAGTCTTGCCGATAAATCCATTCTTATCTTTTTAATTCTGCCAACACAGAGAGGTGCTGGGGACCTCCAGGAGTAAGACTTTGTGAAGTGTAGCATTTTCTGAGATGACACACAAGACTAGTTAGAAGATGCTGTAAGCAACTACCGAGCATTGTACTTGTGGTTTGAATCACTTTTAATCAAAGACTTCACAGCAGAAAAGTTCTTTGACTGAACACAATCAGAAGTATACACAGGTGTTCTGTTTTAAACACTTTCTCTATTTAAAAATATGCTTTCTCCAAATTGTATGCTACCTTGTCCTTTGTGCCACGCAACCTCTGTTTACTTTGAAATTGATCATAAAAATGATGGTGCTTGCAACCAAACTATGAATCAAAAAACTATGACATGCCCTGAAAATCCTGTCCTAACCAGGTCTGTAACAAAAGCCACAGGCCACATTAACTATGCAATCCTGGGAACACAGCATCGGCATTGATACATATTTTTGCTCTCCTCTCTTACCTGTCCCTGTATTTCTATTCTGATCTGTATATGCAGACCTGTATACTTTTTATCTAAATTTTCTCTTAGTTTTGGGTCAGCTTTTATGTAGGCCTTGTATAAACCCAGAAGTGAGCTAATGAGGGAGAAACAAAGCTTCAGCACAGATTAGATGCATGCCATAAAATCTGATTTGTAAGATTTCTATTCTTCCCAGCAGAGTAAGGTCTAGAGATCTCTGTCATGTTCCAGATCCACACTGCAGTACACCTCTCCACCAACAGACATGGTTGGCTATGCTGGGACTAGAAATATCCTCCAGACTGCAAGGAAACCATTTCTTTTAAAGACCAGAAAGGAAACATGTACCTAATCAGCACCTGGTTGAGGAAAAAAGCCAGTAAGTACTTCTTGACAAGTCACTAGCTTTTGATAGCCTTTGTGCATACTATCATGAAACTGCCACATATTCTAAAGAGCTATCTAAATATTTTAATTTTTTATCCATCAATAATTGTCTAGCTTCATCCTCTGATAATTCCAGTTACTTCAAGTAGAATTTACACAAGGGTTAAATTTGGCCTCATGTGTCCCATGGCTTGCAGTGACAATGACCCACCTTTCCTGGCATTTGCTGTATTGTACAGAGAAACAAGACTTTCTTCTCTTTTGGGAGTCCTTTGAACTTGTATAAAGTAGCTATTCCCAAGTGATTACTTCCTTTCTCAATTGATGCAACAAAAGAGCATCACACAAAAAAAGAGCCCCACAGTCATTTTTCTTTTGAACACACAGGCAATGCTGAAAACATTAATGCACATGTGCAAAAGCTCTCATCTCTGGCTCCTTTCTGATACCTATTAGCTCCACAGGAGAGTAAAGGAAAAGAGCATATTAAAGCTCCCTGCATCATCAGATTGAATGACTCTTTTCACTTTTAGTATTGCAAGGATGCCACCGGTAGCTGGAAAAAAGGAAGAGTGTACCTGCAGCTCTTCAGATTGTTACAATTTAATGCAAAGTCTAGAAGGAAGTCTAAAGGAGGAAAAAATTCCACTTACTAGTGAGCACAAGTCACAGCTTTTTCTTGCTTTTCTGTACTATTCCAGAGAGGAAAGAAAATATCTTTCAGGCTTCTCCTTCCTTTTCCCATCTAGGAATATCTTTGGTTCTTTATGATAATGATTTCTGTAAATTCATATCTAGACATACAAGCAGAATACCTATGAAAAATGTTATTGAGTGGGTAGAGCTTTCTTTAATAAAAACTGTATCTAAATATGATCTACATTCAGTCTTACATGAATAGGGGAGTCTACACAAACCATCTGCCAGTGTCTCCATTTCTGTGCCTGCTGTTCAGCAGAAAACTTTAGATTACATCAGACATTTTCCAAAAAACATCCTCTCACTGTAGTAAGTTGTAAGGAAATCAGTGTCTCCATTTCTGTGCCTGCTGTTCAGCAGAAAACTTTAGATTACATCGGACATTTTCCAAAAAACATCCTCTCACTGTAGTAAGTTGTAAGGAAATCAAAGTCAGTCCAGAGGACTTCACAGGCCTTTATTATGAAATAAGTTAAGTACCCTAGTAGGCCATCAGTCTGGCTTCAGATTGGGTTAGAGCCACCTCCTGCTTTCAGGTCCTCCCTATTACTGTTATTCAGCATTTTAGGTATCATTTAACCACCAAATTCACAAGCAATCCCTGAAACTGTAACTGCTTTCAACTAGTTGACACTTACAGATCCAGGATTCCTCTGGTTTATTCTTAGTCCTCAAACCTCAGTTTGCATTCCTTTCTACTCAGTGGCCTGTTATGAGAAGCAGAGGGGATGGTCCAAAATGTGGTCCCACAGGCTGTGCAGCTGGGACACCTTTATAGCTAAAAAGGTTAGCTAGGACACCTTCTCCCTCACACTGGGGAACTTCTATAGCCCAGATTTCCACTTCATGGGCAAGTTTTCCAATCAATAGGCCATTTTAAAAGAGTTGGGAAAAACCTCCCTCTTGCCTTACTACATTTCAGGTCAAACTTAGTGCCATTTACCGGTGTTCATTTTGGCTTGAGGATCAAAAGGCCTAATGGATTTGCACTTTCAGCAGATTTAAAGAGGTTTAAACTTCAGAAATTACAGTTCAAGTGCCTGATTCTTACATGACCTTATGCATCTGTCAGCTAGAGGACTAAATTTTTTGGAGCATGTGCTGCAATATAGCTTTATTTATCAACTATACAGACAGTCCCAGATGAGAACACCTTAGACTGCAGTAGGCTGAACTGAACCTAGTCCTTTTAAACTCAAATAATTTTTCAGTATTTATCACAAAGGCCATCAGAAAAAATACTCTTACATCTACTTGTAAGAAGTTTACTTTTTCTGGGAACAGAAGAATAAATTAGGTTATCTCTTTCTTCAAATGTAAGCATCTCTGTGTTTCCAAACGGGTGATAGAAAATCATTAAAAAAAATCTCAAATACAATTTTACCAATAATTTATCTATAATTTTATTGATTAATTAATTTTTCAAAATGCTGACATATTTTTCATTCATATGACCTATCAGTTTGTTTTCGGCTTTTTCAGGCAGAAAGAGATGGATTTGTCCTATCCAGATGAACTGCAAAAGTTACAGCAGTATCCAGCAGATATTCTTCAGATTAACACAATTATCCAGGCCTTAAAGGAAGCTGCAGATTTCTGATTCAAGACTAGACTGTAAACAGGAAATAATAATAGGGAAAAAAAGGCATTTGTACTGCTAAGAAATAACATGGATCCATTCCAAGCATTCTGGATATTTTAACCATATCCTGATAGGCATGGTAAAATGAGGCAGGATGTAACTATTTTTCAGACACAAAATCAAATTGTCAGAAGTGTTATCAAGTCTGCTTTTCTCATCAGAACATGAAAAGCTAAAATGATAAAAGCATTCTTCTAATAATCAGCTACACACCTGCCTTTGAGATGTCAGCTTAGTACTGGTAATTTTATCAATTGTCATCCCCTGTCTAAACTGCCTGTAGAGAACAAGGTGACTGAGAAGTTTATGTTAAACAGCTGTTATGCCATCTGGCATCTTTGACTTCCGTGACCCTTTTCAATCTGGCTTTCAGCCTAGGTAAGGTGCAAAGACTATACTGGCTTAATTGGTCTATGATCTACTCCCGGCAAAATACAGAGGTCAAGTTTCCATGCTGATTATTGTAGATTTGTCAGCAACCTCTGTTAACATGAACCAGTAAGTTTTGCTGACTCATCTGCAGACACTGGCAAGGACGGCCAGAAATCACTGCAGTGACCTCTCCTCTCCAGGAGGTCTGAGAGGGCAGTGTCCGACAATTGCTCCTCTGCCCAAAGGGCTCTCACAACCAGGCTTTTCATCATGCCACTCTGTTGCCTTTCTTGTTCAATGTTTACATGAAGCTTCTCAGGGACAGAACAAGACCATTTGAGCCTGTCATTTCATCAAAACACACACAACATTTACCTTAGTTCATTGTGCTTTTTCATCTGATGCAGATGGTCAAGTTGACTCATCTGCCAGCACTTGAGGAGTGTGCAGATACGGGCAGGCAGACTGGTTTAAATTCTACTTTCACCACCTATTTATTTTTAAGAAAGATATTAATGAGTGTGAGAAAGCAGAAGGTGAGGCTTGACTTGGAATCTGGCAAGTCACAGCTGTAGGTTTAAAGTTCAAAAGAATTATTTGGCTCAGTTATATAGAAAGACCACTCACAAAAGAGCAGAAAAGCCACTAATTACACTGTTTGAAATGAAGAAAAAATAAAACAATGTCTTACTCCACAAGGAATACTTTAATCCTGAAAACATCAATTTAGCTATTTACCCTATTACCATACCTTTTTCATACAATTCTAAAATACATGTACTATATTAGGGTCAAAGTAGTAGTATATGTTGGCTTTTTTTGTTAATATACACATTTCTTGAGTTTGCAAACCAGGAGTTTCATACTTGAAGATGCTTATGAGGCATTAAATAAAGCAGTAGACAGTGCTGGAAAAGCAAAACTGCCAGTAATTACTTGCTAATAAAAAGGGGTACTAATTATTTATGAGAAGTTCAGGGAATTATTCAATTTTTTTAGGTTAGATTATCAATAGTTCATTGCTGAATCAAAAAATACATCTAGTTTTTCCACTGACCTGTCTGCTGAAACAAAGCTATTACTGCTATCAATCTATTAGGCTTCCTTCACAGATCTTGGAAATAACTTTGCATCACCTCATAAAGCACAGGGGGGAAGCAGCAATCTCTGAGCCATATTATGTTCGTCAGTTAACAGCTCTCCAATGAAATTTGCCATTTCTTCTGGAGAACTCTTCTACACATATCACCTTAGGAGCTAAGCAGTGTTTAAACCTAACAGCCTTAACATTTACTGAAATTTCATATTGAAATATGCACCCAGAAGCAGAGCTTTACCCAGAAGCAGAACTTTACATAAATACAATTTACAGAGGAAACTATTTTAAAAACAGTAAGCAAGCACAGTGCAGAGCAGCAGATAGCATGCCCCAAAACAACTATCACCTTAAAAAGAATACATTTAGAAGTAGGTTTTCAGACTATATCCAAGACCAAACATCCGTTTGTTATTTTACCCATACACTATCTCACATGCATTTTTACATTATTCTATTTGACCCAATGTTCTTATTTCTCCTCCAAAGCCTCTCCTGCTCTGTGCTTTGTTGCAGCAGACCTAAGGTATCAGTGGCTATGAAGTGCCAAAGGATTCTGCAGAAGGTAAGGGCAGAGACCTCAGGATGATGTGGGAGAAGGTAAAACACAACAAAGGGTTCTGGGCCCTCACAACTGCAGAACAGAGTGGAAACCACCCAGCCTCTTTACTGTGAGCTGCTGCTATGAGGTTTTAATCTTCTCTAATTCAAGTATTTCTAGCAATAACTAAAAAAGCCTCAAAAAAGTCTTACTTTCTCTTGTGAGATCTGAGGAACAAAGTCAAGAAAACTCTTAGTGACTGAAAACTTCTACCTGCTCAGACAAGAGACAGAAGAGTGTGCTCCCCTGTTCTTCTCTAACCAATTTTATATGGGAATAACTGAAAGGGAAAGCATATGAAGCTCACAGTCTATAGGAGGAAAAAAAATTCAGAGTTCCTTGAACAATCCTGACAAAGATGGCCACAGGAATACCATTTGGCCACTCCTGTGTCTTAGGAAATTAAACACTAATGTTATCTGAGCAACACTGTGTCCTTCAGAATCCCTGAACCACTTGAGCATCAGCATTTTTTTCATACATTTGACTTCATAAATAGTCATTGGAGGTATTCAAGTTTGGAAGCAGCACACAAAGTAAAATTTGAGCACATACATGGTTCAGTCTATTGGATTTGACAAGACCTGCTGTATAAAACAAAACCATTATTCTTCCTCAACCCAATATTTTCACGTTTGTTTGTGGCCATACTGAACTACAATGCTTTAAATCAAATAGTAGTTTGTTTTTCCTCCTGAAAGTAAAACAAGATTATTATCAATGTATAAAATATATTCCGTTTTCCTGCAAAAAATTACACAAGTGGGTATCTAGTATACATAAGGCATACCAGAGACTATATCTGTGTGCTGCACACAGTACAATGGTATTTTCAGACTTAAGGTTTCATTACAATTACCAATAATTTAAAAGGTAAGCTATTAAAACAATACAAAAAAATGAGTCAAACAAAGTAGTACATGAATATGAAAAACCAGTTAAGATTAATGTAAAAGATATCCAGACATGGAAGAACAGACATGAGAGACATCAGCTTGCTCCTGTTACTGACTCTATGCATTAATCATGAAGACATGATAAAAGCCTTTTAGTGACCAAGGTACTAGTTTGGAGAAAAGTGATTTTAGAAGATAAAGATTTCCTTTTTCCTCCTGGTGTCACTACAGGGCTGAGTTAAGGCTGAGTGTCTCAAGTCTCTGCTCCTGTAATTTAAATCCATTTCAAGACTTCTTTCTAAAACACATCTTAAATATTAAAAAAAAAAAAAAAAATAAAATCCTTGCCTATTTTTTTTAATGAATACTGTTGCCTAAGTTTACATTTTTGTAAGGTCTTATCTAATTTGGTTTTTATTTTGAGGGAGAACAAATACACCTTTCTTCTCCTCCCACCCCAAATTCCATATTTTCCACTTTATTTCTATTTATGTCTTATGTTTCTATGTATGTCTTTACATGAAAGAAGACTAATTTACTCATTTGAAAGCTCATTAGTTAATACACGAGTTTATTGCTCCTTTAGAGAATTCCACTGCCCTGTGTATGCACAGAAAGCTTTAGTTCTCTATAGCACTTTTTACTGAAGAAATCTCTACTTAAATATTTTTCTTCTACATTGATGAAGTAGTGTAAAATATCCAATAGAAGTCATGAGGAGAAAATGTCTCAGCTTTTTGAAAGCAGTTAAGTGTTTAGATGCAACTTTAGTTCAACATGTTTATAATGAAAAAAACTTATACTGCCAGCTACTTATTAGATAGCAAGCAGTTTTAAACATTTACAGTTACCTTAAGCAACCAGCTAATGGAACTTCAAAGCCTTCAGAAAGAAATCAAAGCAGTTTCTAAGTCATTGACTGTATAACAAACATGAGAAATACAGCAAATTATAGTGATAGCTTGAATATTAGTTTTAGTTAGAAATGTACTGCATTAGTTAGATATGTACTGCATAAATAAATTATTTAAGAATTCTAATTAAAGATTATTAAGAATTAAAAGACCTTTATTTTTCTTCAGAAAACTTTAAGTTTCCATCCTACCATTAATATTCAAGCTTTTATCATTCATACTAAAAGAGTTTAATACTGCAGTCCACTTTTCATCAGAATACATAGTCAACTGTTCCACTGCTGCAAACCCGACATCCAAAATCTCATCTACAACACAGTTATATATCAAAATCATAAAATACCTATATTTCAAAAAGATTTTCAATACATAGCAACACAAAGTTAACTCAATTACAGTATTTATTACAGAAGTTAATGTCATTATTTTTTTAAAGCACTGACATTCACTACCAAATACAAAGGAAACTTGAGCCCTCTTTGATGACAGACATAAGGCCACACAGCCTCCTACTTGCACACAGAAGCAGATGTTGCTCCTACACGAGTGACAAAACTAATGGACTTGTACATAGAAGCCAAGGAAAAGCTGGGGGGAAAGGAGGCCTTCAAATATTGTTCATCATTTATTCTGTTACATTGAACACTGATAGAATTTAATTCTTAATTAATTGTACAGTTTAAAATAGTTGCTATATTTTAACTAAGATTTTGGGTTTTGCAAATGTAGGTTTAACTTCGTTTCTAGTTATCATTTTCTCCCAGAAATCTGCCTCTGTCTAAGGAAAGTTTTCAATAGGGGCTGCATCTTAGAAAGTCGGTCTTTGCTCAGACAGGACTCAGTGCTGGTTTAACTTATGTTTACCTTATCCAAGTTATAGAAAATTGAGATGATGTGTAAAGGGGAAAAATAAAAACAAACTTGGCCTGATTATGTTATTTTCTACAGCATGGATAAACAGAATAAGCAGTAAGATAGCAGTTTTGAGTATCAAGAGACTGAATGAAGTTTACTATTTTCTGTCAAAGGGTATTTTGTGTGTTTCTGTCTCAAAGTCTTTAAAGCATAAACAACAACTCCAGCAACAAAGATGCCTCAAAATTTATTTTGACTTATTTTCAAAGAGTGTCTTTTGTTGTTTGGGGTTTTTTTCCCATTCTGATTAGTACATAGTGGGCTAGAGCACTGCTGGTCAGTGAATTAATATGTCCAAGATTGTATGAATTAGAAACTTTAGTTAGTGAAATGCTTTCCAGTTTTAAAAACAGTCATTGCCTGAATGCCCTATACTTCTCAATATCATATTCCATCTTTCACATAAAAATCATATTGGCAATTATACCGTAGGTTATATATATATGGAAGATACTTCTAAGTGCATACTTTGAAGACATTAGCATTTTAAGTGATCAAAGAACAGCAAGAGTTACAACTTTTAAGCCCAAACATGTTAGCAATATCATTTAAGGAAAGTGGTTTTAAAATGAAGTCATTGAAGTAAATGTAGTGTCACATCACTCAGGAAATCAGTCAGAACATCATGTCTGGTACTACCCCAAAATGACTGGTTACCAAGCATCACATCATGAAGACAGCCAGTAATAGAGTGCTTGTCTTAATCCTATTTATACGGCTGTATTGGGTGTGACTGGCATTGTCCATCTTTATATGTAATAGAATTGTCAGAAATGCACAGAGCTGTTTTACCCTGATACTGAACATTGTCCAAGCCTATTAAAAATCATGACACATTTTTGGCTTGCCTAGTTGTTAACCCACTTGGATAGATGACAGCTGCATCTACAAAATGCCCAATGGATATTAATGCTTCCACTGCTATGTGCTTTCTTGTAATATCAAAGACTGAGGCATTCTTAGAAGAGAGGAAGTAAACCCCCCTAAATGAAAGATATGCAAAGTATACATTAAAAAGTGTGGATCTTCCAAACACCTTTCCATTAGGGAGACCTGACATCACAAGGTTAAAAAAAAAAAAAAATAGAAAGTGAGATGAATAAACGAGCTAATCTCACTGTTTATTTAAATCCATGTTGGATCTTCATTGTTCTCTATTTGTACCTGCATAAAGTTTTTCAAGTCCTTTTATTGTGCAATCTTGTGAAGGGGAAAAAAAACAACCAACCAACCAAGACTTTAATTCTTTTAGTTACTTTATGTTAAACAAGCCTGAGTTAAAATAAACATCTAACTTCATCCAACAGTCCGTTCCTGAACTCAGTGGCTCAGGAGACTTGACTTCAGAACTGACTTGTACAGACATCGGAACGTTTACACATTAAATACATACAAAGAACATACTAGTTGTGGTGTAGCATTGTGTTTGGCTGTAAGGGACAGTCTGGGAAGTGAAACATGCTGCAGTAACCACAAATGCCATGCCACAACACTGGGGAGTCCCTGATTCCTGATCGTGAATGATTACTGTATTTGTAGACATACGAAAATCCCTGGGATGATTTGATCTTTGGAGTGATAAAGCACTGCTGTAAAGCATATAGTTGTGTCAAAACATTACTACTCGGACTTCATAAAAACTATTTTTACATTCTTTGGAAGTTCTTTATGTCTCTGAATAACCTGGTAACTTAGAGGTTTGACAGCATAGGTGTTTTGTTTGTCTCTTCGAATAATCCAAAAAATCTAGAGACTCCTATAGATGAGTCTTCATTCTACCTGATACTAACAAAACATACAAGTTGCTCATAAGAGCAAAAATTATAGCATATAATGGGTACCTCGGCCCTCCATAAAATAATAAAATCCACCTAGAACATCCAAGTCAAAATTGCTTATAATAATTAATCCCAGAAATTTTTAAAGGTGGAAACCTATATATTTTAAATATTTTGATGCCAAAATCCAGTTGCCTGGGAAAAAAGTTATCCTAAGTAATCTCAGTATTTAATTTTATGAGAGCTATCATGTTATTCAAATATAAGCACAAAAACAACTTGCTTCCATAAACCAAGAAACACAGCTGGTCAGTACAGTAACATGGCTTTAAAAGACTTAATATTTCCTTTACTATATGCTGCCTTTCAAACATTAACTTAAAATTTAAGTCCCCTTCAGGAAGCTAGGGGTTTTGCCTGATCCACCATAATATTACTACTGCTATTAGTCTGCCTTAATATATTGTTTGTCAACATGAGGCATTTCCACTTGCAAAAAGTAACCCATTCTTCATTGCAACTTAGTATTAAAGCAAGTAAAAGTTCATATCAAATATTTAAATTGGCAATTTGGCTTAGGTTTTGATTCTCTAGTAAAGAATTATTTTAAAACTCTGAGCTTATGTAACCAAAAATTAAGGGAAAAGAAGAGGTAAGAAGGAAAACCCATATGACGACTCTTTTTTTTAAAGATAGGGTTTGCAGAAAAAAGTATTATAAAATTAGTGAGCCATTTATCACTATTTTCCAGTGCTTACGTAAATTAGTCTATAAGACCCCAGTGGAAATAATTTTTCCATGCACAACTTGCCAAAACAAATTAAAATCTCAATAATGCTTTGGGGTTTTGCCAAAGAACTAATAACCTAACAGCTTTATGTTTGTGGCATGAGCATGAGATATTTAGGCCAACAAGCCTAATGACAGGGCAAAACCCAGTGTTTTTTCTAGTCATTTGTGTTGTACATATCCATTAAAACTGATGTGGACAAAAAAATATTTTTTTTGAGGAAGGGAAGAACATTTTCCCATGTTTTACCTACTCAGTGCACAAGTACCTTCCTCCTGCACATCTCTTCTATGCTACCTCTCCATCTAAACTGCACTGATAACAATTCCCCACTTCCACTTTACTTTTTAAGTACCCTCTTAAGCCCTCTTTAAAATGCTAGAAGTGTCCTTTTCTTTCTCATTTCCTTCCTTTCTGCTTTTATCATTACTTTTCATCTTCACAGTATTTTAAGGGATTCTATCCCATCATATAAAGGGATATGAGAGTTTTTGTGCTCGAACGTTTTGCCCCTTCTGTTCTTCACGTGGTTGTGACTGAGACAAGCCCCATGGAAAGGGGGGACAGGTAAAATACTCTTTTTTTGCTTTGACTATACTGCTTTAGCCTTCCTGATTTGAACAACTAATAAAACAATTTTGTCTTAAGTTCACACAAATGAAATCAGATTTTGTTTCAAAGAACTGAATCATCTGCTTCTCAAGCACACTCAATCTCCTACAGGAAAACCAGGCATTTATCTGCTACACTTCTGTGTACACTTTATTAATCAATCACACATCTTCACATGGTTTCAGGTCTCAGCTTTGACTTAGATTTTTAACTGTAGACTTGCAAAATTTTCTCATCTATCAACTTCCAGCCAGTAAACTGAAATTATGCGACTTCTCTGGATTTTCTGCTACCAGTTTTAAGAGAGAGCTGCAGGATTGATGCTTGTTACAGTTTTAAAGCCAGTTTCCCAAAACTTTTCTGGAATTACATTCTGTGCTTATTTTCCTTAGGAAGCTATGATTTATTGGTCAATTTTAACCCAATTTGAGAGAAGGATATAGATATCAAAAAGACCAAGTTTCTACATGCTTTCTGAAAAATCAGTAGGACCCTGAAAAACTGATACAGCAAAAATGCCCACATATTAAATGTTTCCAACATGAAAAGGCAAGTGTGACTTCAGTAGTCAGCTGGGTCTTCTGGGTTCCCAATGCCAACATATATCCTTGCTAAGCAGGCAAAGGATGTACCCTTAATTAAGGGACACAAGGACAAGCCTTGAAAAAAGATGAGAAAGGATAGTTGGGCAACTGGACTTCAAAGGGAATAAAGGAAGAAGTGGAAATACTGCAGTATAGGGATCAAGGAAAATAGGCTTCCCTTTCTACACTTCCCATACTCTACAGCCTGATGTAATGTCTCACACTGACTGAGATTCCAGGCCTAACACCAGTGAGCGGCAATGTCTTTAACAAAGCAGATTTCTCAACTGTCTTGCATTACAGATAAAGAAACACGAAGGAAAATATTTGTGGTTTTTTGTCAAAAGCACTACAGAAAACCCATGTATTCTTATAATAGAAGGAAATTCCCTATTTGTGGCTGAAAACGGTATTCTAAGTTGGCAAGATCTCCAATGTAAACATTATTTTCAATCACAGAAGTTATTTCAAAGTTTTCCTTGTTATCAACATTAGTCCAACTTGTTCTGAATTTTAGACCATCTTTCTAAGTGTGCCAGATGACTTCCATTCATGTAGAGTCCTATGGACCTATGACCATTTTCAAATACTAAGAATTCAAAGGGTTTTTTTCAGGTAACTCCACAGCCCACTACAATTTTCATCACATCATCCTGATCTAGATGTGTAGTTTATTTAAATGTTCTAGACCTGTTACTTTTATTGGCCTAACAGAAATTGTTCTGTGATCATACTGGTGATCGCATGATCACCAATAATTTAAAAATTAGAAAGCAAAAACATAAAACATTTCAGCCTCATTTATTTCACCCACTATTTCCTTATTCACTTGCTTAGGCGGTGGATCCATACTTTCCATTAGCTTTCCCTGTCTTTAAATGTGATTTCAGAGTGTTTCCATAAACCTTAATATTCCTTATCCAAACATTCTTATGTTATTATTTTATATCCATCCCCAACAACACCTACTTCCATGTTCCTCTAAAATTCTGTTTTGATTTTCAGGTCACCAAAAGACCCTGATAAATGATACATGTTGGGTATCTTTCTCTTCTTTTCAACACCAAACAGGTCATTAGTTTTCTTTTAGGATGTTCCCTTTCCAAAACTGCCCTCTGACCCTGTGTTCTTTTGTTCCATGTAAGTTTTCCTCACAGAATTCTTCATACACAAACTAACAGATTCTAACTTCAACTAATAATACTAACTTCATAGATTGTTTTCTAATCCAAATTTTTATTGTTCTAGAGGTTTTGTTTATCTTGGCTCTCACAACCACTTCCACCCTAACGACTGAAATGTTTAATTGCAACTAGTTCCTCAAGAAGTAAGTCTTAAAATTACTTCATCCTCAGTGTTATACTCAAAAGCAGAACTGCTCATATTCTACATAGACACGTTACTTAACTCTGTGATACTGAAGTCCTTTTTGTGTATTCAGAGATATGATATGTATTCAGAGATTTGATGCAACAGCATCAAAGTTTACCCATGGACAAGTTACCATTGAACACTTTGCAAAATTCTACATCAGTACCTGTTGAGTGGCGTAGTCCCTTTTCTAAAAACCAGAACTGTTCAAATCAAAATCCAAGATGTGATATAAAAACGAAGACCAAAAGTGCTTCCAGTAATAAAGATGATTAATTCTCACAACATAAGGTGGGAAGTGAAAACAGAAATTACAGCACTGACATGAGACAGCATCTGCACTTTTCTTAGTACAGGCTGTCCCTAAGCAATCCTTTAGCAATGTGGAACTGTAGCAGCGTCTGGGTGAACAAAAAAAAAGGTGATAATTAAGTAATTAAGTACCATCTTGCTCTTCAGCCTCTGATGTGCTTGATGTATTCAGTGAGACTAACACATTACCTCCTGTGACATCCAGGATCTCACTACAACTTCCAGTCATGTTGATGGTAGAGCACTCAGGTAGCTCCATATGCACGAAGTGAAACCATATTAATTGTAAAGCATGACTGGAACATAACTGCAGAGCCATTGCAACTGATGCAAACCAAGAAACAGCAAAAACCTTATTTCATTATTTCTTTGTAATCTCCTTCAGCTGTTCAAATAAAGGCCCTAATTTTCAAATTTTACCCCACTGACAGTTGAAAACACTATAAACACTGTTTTCTTCACAAGCAAGACACTGACACTCAAATTATGAATTGAGAGTTTACTACTTTGATGACCTCATTCTCAAGTTTTCTTCACGCAATCCACTCTTGGGAGAATGTTCTGGGGCTGACTGTGTAATTTACAGCCAGGCAAAGTGTCAGTGATAAACCTCTTGCACTGTTTCACACAAGGAGATAATTACAGTCTAACACTGGTTTGCATCCACTGTGAATAGGTGTAAAAAACTGAAGAAGATACGAGCTTATGGCAAATATAGTAAATAACTTTTTTTTTCCATGAGTCTTTAGTTCTATGTATTGAGAGGTTAAAAAAACTGTATATCATGAAGCCAAAAAAATCATATTTAACATCAAGATCTACTGTAAAAATGCTAAAGGAACATTTTTTTATTCATAATCATCTTTGTATATTTACTGATAGGGATTTTATTTGTTTCATTAATAATGCTCTAAGAAGAATGATGATAGTAACATCTCTCAATTGAACTCTGATGATGTCACTCTTTTCATTTTTTTTTTGCCTGCTGATTCATTCATTCTACATCAAAAAGAAATCATATAATGGTTGAGGTTGGAAGGGATCTTAAAGTTCATCTAGTTCCAGCCCTGTGCAATGGGCAGGGGCCCCTTAGGATTCTCCTGTTCATTTCTTTGTTTGTTCAAGGTGCAGAAAGTTGTAAATTGCTTATTGTTAAGCTTTTGTTAGCATTCTTTACCCTACCCCTTTATTTACAGAGCTCTGAAGATGCAGCCTGTCATCCTTATGGCAGTGAAGTGCTCCCAGGGCGGACTGTACCTCCTACCTTGTGCTGCAGGTCCTTCTCCTTCACACCTCCATGCACAACTGTTTACCACCTCACACCAGCTGAGCAATTAAGGAATTAAATGGGCATGAGTACAGTACCATTTGAGAGCAGTACCCTTCTAATACAGACAAGGTCTTTGAGAATAACTCCCTGTAAAACAGGGGGTCGTGCAGAACTAGGCCTAATCAGATGGGCTTGTCTACTGAAGCATTTTATTTGCGTTTTGACCATGTGTTGTAGTTTAACCCCAGCCAGCAGCCAAGCCCCAGGCTGCTGCTTGCTCACTCCCCCACCAGAAGGATCCGGGAGAGAATCAGAAGGGTAAAAGTGAGATAACTTGTGGGGTGAGATAAAGACAGTTAACAAGTAAAGTAAAAGTAGCACACACAAACAAAGGAAAACAAGGAATTCTTCCACTACTTCCCATGGGCAGACAGGTGTTCAGACATGTCCAAGAAAGCAAGGGCCCATCACACTTAACAGTAACTTGGGAAGAAAATGTCCCCCCCTTCCTCTTTCATTCTCTCATTTTATATAAAGAGCATGATGTCATAAGGTATGGAATATCCTTTTGGTCAATTGGGGACCTTTTAATTCTGTCAGAAATGTGAGACAGAAGAAGTGTGTTGAGATGTTTAGTCTTAAATTATTGCCCATGAGAGAATATTCTTATTTGCCAATAAAGCCACAGGAATGAAGGACACTCTGAAAGTCAATGAAGTATTTGATGACGATGTCCTGCTGAAGAGATACCACAAAGAAATTCTGGATTTGTAAATCAGCTGGAGGAAATATGTAATACTAAGACAACTACTGTGCTATTCAACATCTGAAAACAAAAGGTTGATAATCAGTGTGGCTCAAGCAAGTGGCTTCCACAAAGGCAAACCCAGCTGAACTGCCTTTGAGAGTCCCACCAGCAGCACAGCTGAGCAGAGGTATTTATTTCTGAGTTAATTGGACAGCAACTGAGGAAAAAGGACAGATTCCGAAGTATGAAGCAAATTCACCAATGTGATTTTGCCTTATGGGGGTGGAAGCTGGTCACAACAAAATCAGATAATTGAGTTTGGAAAGGACATTTGTATGTCCCCTGGTTCAGCCCTCCACTCTGAGCACCGTCACTTCAACCTGAGTGAGCGTTAGAGTGATATACCATGGAGATACCAATCACAGGCCCACACTTTATCCAGGCTCTGAGTGAAACTCTGGCACCATCTCACCATCTCTGAGGAAGCAGGTGGATGAATTGTTCACCTTGCCCTCACTTTGTATTGTCCAAGTGTGTGGTGGCAGTTTTAGCTAGCATACTTGAGTAATATTTGTTAAATCATCTCAACCTCTATCCCTGATCTGTAATTAGGAATGGACACATGCTATGTGATCTGTAGTATGACTGGTCCAAAAATCTTTTTATAATGATATTTCTTGAGCAATTCAAACTGTCTTTTGAGACTGATATCTGCAAAAACAATTACTGAAAAGTCTTAGAGATAGCAGCTTTTTCTGCAAGCATTTTTCATATTAAGCTATTCAGTGAAACAGCTGGGGCAAGCAGGGGAAAGTATAAGCACAGGCATGGGCAATTTAGCATATTGTTCTACTCAGTGTAAACACATGAGGTTTTTTTTGAGGCATTTGCTCAGATGTAATTATTCTAATCTTGTATTGAGAAAGCATGTGTAGGAAGTGTTTTTTCAATCAAATGATCAAGAAAGATAATCCAAAGTGCTCTACATCCCATGTTGCAATTAATTCTCTTAATCTTTAGCTTTATTCATGTTAAAAAGCACTTTGTAATTCTGTGAACTATACCTCATCCTGCTGTAGGTATTATTTTGTATATCACTGCTGGAGCATAATAAAGCAATGGTTCAGTTCTGTGTAATACTGAAAATGATATTACCACAGTTAATGGTTTCTTTTCATTTAAATAAACTCTATTGACTGAGATGCTGATTTTCAGTACGCAGTATACCTACAAAAGTCTGTTGTGATTACTAAGATATGAAATAAAGAAAATATGAGAGACCAGCATTTGGAACAATCTTTTAAAAACATATGCAGTAAAAGTCAAAACATGCCTAGAGCAAAAATTTTGCCACAATGTTTATTAAGTAGAAAACCAAGGTCTTATATGTGATTTGGGTATATATGCCATGTGTCTTTCAATATGTCACAGCAGACAGAACATTTTATAACCAATGTAGATGCCTCCGTGTACACTACTAGAGAATGATAAATGTGTTTAATCAAACTGATCAAATTTTATGACACTATTAACATTATAAGATGTGCAGGTAAATGGATACATATGCAGATATGTTCCTTTGAGGATGTCAATTTATGTTTTCAGATGCTGCATATATAGCTGAATGTTAAACTCCTTTTCAAATATTAAATTTCATTTGGAACAAGTACACCACTCTGTTTTAAATTGTTGACCTTAAATAGCTGATCATTAAAGTGTCAGCCATTTGTCTGAAAATACTAAAATGGATTCTGGATGGCTTCCAGAATCTCAAAGAATTATGTGACAATGTAAAATGGATTATGTACTTTTTCAATGATGAGTCCAGCCTGTCAATTTCATTATTTCTCTTCTTGCTGTGTACCCAGGACTTACATTATGCTTTGGAAATGTAAAGGTCAGCTTTAGGTGGTGCCAATTACACAGAAAACTCACAGTGCTGTATCGGCCCACTTGTTCTGTTATTTCTGCTGGCAATGTTGAAAATGAGTAACACTTAGTGCTCTGTCCAGTATTGAGTTTCTGATTCTCTCTGACAGGATACCATTAGCAGTTATTCAGGCTTTGGCTGGATACTAAATTTTGTTATATTCTCTTTTAAGATAATACTGAATAATACTGAACAATTTTGCTGGAGTATTACATGCAACTCAATTTCCTCTGATGTGAATGCAAGTCACCAATATGCAAGAAGCCTCAACAAGACATAAAGCTCTTGTTCTGCTTTATTCTGTAAGAATATTTATACAGGAAAAATCCATTAAAAATAATAATTAACAGCTGCCTGTGTCATTAACTAACACAACTAACTATAGAATTAACAGAATCTACTCTAACTGAGATATCTATATATTCTTTTGTTGACTGGGGAAAGGGAGGTGAGGGTTCAAGCTCTCTTAAACCTTATATCCAGTTGGAAATGTTCAATAATCAGAAAAAATTTTGGTCATGTAATCAGTGAAACAAAAACGTCCTACCAGATAGAGTACTGTTGTCTCATATGCACTACAAGTTACAATATCCTAAAAATTGCATTACGTCATAAAGCAACTATTTCACAAAGTAAAATTACAAAGCAAGAACCTTAACCTCTACACTGTCAGAAGGCTTTGCAGTTACAGAAGAAAAAGGGTAAGAGACTCTAAGGAGAAAAAAAAAAGTAATGGTATTTTTAAATCTTTGCATCCTCCTACAGTTAGGTTGTAACAATATGAGCAGACTGTAAATACCTACATACATATTTAAATACAAAAACTTTTAAAAGGCTCAATATACCTCCAAGTATTGACATATTTTTAAAAGAACTTAAAATTATTATAGTTTGGAATTAAGATGAAGTATCAAAAAAACCATAAGGAAAGTGCTTCAGGCACTGAGGTATACAGTAAAAAAAAGGCTTTGAAAATTTTGTCAGTTCTAATCCCCTAACACCCAAAATAATTTTCTTGACAGCTTGTTGATTTCTGGAAAAAAAAAAAAAAGCTGAAATTATCTGAAATTGCTTTTACTTACCAGTCATACAAAAATATCCCATTTTTATAGAAATTAACATAAATTAGATAGCTTTATGGAATACTCCTGACTTCTAGATCTTGTAAAAGACAATTTTTGAGGAGTACCTGTCCATATAAACAACAACAAATAATATCATGCCTATCTGCAGTCTGAATGCATTACCTCAAAACAACTGCTTTCTTTTAAAGAAAGGGAACATACCTTCCTTCTTCAGAAATGGATTTAACAAAAGAACTAGTACGTCCCACAAAGCTTTTTAGTCTCATGAAAAGAAATGTATGATTTCTTTTCATTACACACTACCTCTGCAACCCATTAAATTGGGGCATAGGTACTAATTTATATGCATGCACAAATGTTTCCATCCTCCCAAATATACAGAGACTGTTGATCACCTGTTGACACCAATAGTAAGACTCCAGTAATGCACTATCAGGTTATTAGCTATTAAAGTTTGCAAGGATCAAAACCTCTCTACTACTACCTCACTGTTTTTCAGCTCTTTTAATTCTAGTAAATCTGAAAAGGCAGGTTTACAGCTAACTACTCTTTAATCTCCCACATTTTGCCCCAATAGCTAAACACCGCATAATTTTGACATCCAAATAAGAGTAATTTTCAAGCAGAGTTAACAACAGTCAAGCGTGTCTGAAGCTTCATAAAAAATGCATTTCATCAGAATGTTTACTTCACTACAGGTTAACAGGACTAATTTCCGAAAAACAGTTGGCAAGAAATTCTGTAAACAAGAGTTAACTTTACAGACTTGTGATTAGGGGAGATGTGTGAACAAGGTGCAGAAAAGCCAGCTAGAGGCCCAAAAGCTTGCAGTCATACTGATGAAATTAAAGCAATTTTGAAAGAAGTGCTTATTTATGTTGACACTTGGCAAAAAAACCCTTGGTAAGTGATGTGCAGAGAGAAAGCACCATATTTCATTAGCACTGTGTGTGTGTGTGCACCTGTACTGCCCCACATGTGGGGCGCTTGTCAGTGTATCAGGCTTTTTTCCATGAATTACAACTCAGCTTGTAAAAAGTGCTAGTAAGTCAGAAGGAAGTATGCAACCACTGCACAAGCTTTTATGCTTTAAGTAATGACTGCATTAGACAAAGCCACAGCAAAACATTAATTCACTGACACCAGTTCCTTCACATTCCCCCAGTCAAGTACAGACCCATTCTGAACCTGCTGTATATTATTATGAAATTGTAAAGGTAAGATGTGGCTTGCACAAAGGTGACAGAAAAACAATGTTATGTAAAACTGTGCCAAATCATCATTGATTTTCATCAGTTTTGCATTGCTGGAAGCAAAGTAGTGAGGCAGTATCCAATCAGTAGGGAGAGAAATCTCTGTCATTCTTTAACACAATAGTTTCTAGGGTATTTGGGAAAGCAAATGGAGTAAAAATAAAACTAGGAGGGCAAGGAGGTGGAGGGCAAGAAAAAAGCCCAACAATATAATTAGTTGAAATGTGCATTATGGAAGAGACAGTACTGCCGACTCTGGTTCTGCGAAGACAAAGCCAAGTAGCACATCAAGAAAATCCTGTTAGAAGTTAACCCGGATTCCTGGATGAGACACCACTGGCAAAGCAAAAACCTAAGGCCCCCACGCAGGTCACATCATCTAGATATGCTAATGTCCAGGATCCAGCAAGACCTGGAAGAAGGCCTTAACCTCTTTTTGGCAAAGGTAAGCTTGCCTAGATTTTTAATTCAGCAGAATAAACTTTTTCCTGAATCCTCATGGAAGCATAATAAAACTGTGCTTCTCTCAAACCAACTTCTTTGGCTACAGAAAAAGCAATGAAAATGTTTTCCTTAATTGAGAAAAATATATTTTATTACATGGAATGAAGATTTCTGCCTCAAGACTATTTTAAGAAGTGGTTTAATTTCTAGCTTGCTATAAAATCTAGATAATTTTTGCATATGAAAATATGAAATTAATGTAAGCACCAGTGACATCTGTACCTCCCTCATCCCATCCCCCCACTCAGGAGAATATATTTCCTCAAAATTTCTGTAATCAAGTGCACACATGTGGTACTGATCTTTCCTATATTTAAATATTTTCCTTCTTAACTATATATTTGCAACTTCAAAGACTTATAAGTTGCAAAATAGGAGGGGGAAGGGGGGTGTAAGACCTTTCTTGGAGGACCTCCAAGGCAGTCTACACCAGAGGAAGATTATTTTAGTTACACCGATCAGATTAGAAATAGACATGGATTTCTCCAAAAATATTAATTTTACATGTTTAGCCTTGTCCAGAAAACAGGTATGAGAGACTTCATACATTTCATCATTTTTCTGATCTTTTAATCCATATTCATGCCAACAGTCCCATTACAGAAAATGGGATCAGAGTGCTTAAGGTGGTTAGAAAAAAAAATATTAAAAAATAGTTTACTTGCTTGTATGAGGATTACTCACTCAAGAAATGAGTTCCATGATTATAATCATAGCTAGTAACATTCCTCATGTGCTTGAGAATTTCTATGATCCAGCCTTGGACAACTGGATGAGCTAGGGATTTCCATAATCTTGTCATAAAAATCTATGCATAAAAGATTAGGAGATGGTTTAGCTTTGATCAGTGAGGAGCTGTAGCCACTACCCCCTCCCAGCATCATTCTAACAAATAAAATCATAATACTGTAAGACAGCTTTACCTCTTTCTCTTGTCAGATTGGCATTAAGATGGCTATCTTCATAATGCTGTGGAATAACTGTGGAATTAAAGATTAACTTTCTCTTTTGCTCTACAGAATCCTACCTTTCCAGTTCATCAGAAGGAAGGCACTAGTAGCTACAGCTTTACCTTTTAAATGTGATATCAGCAGTAAGAAAAACAATTTGATATTCCTAAATATTAAGTATGTTCCCAGAAGTTAATTGTCTTTGTTTAGCAAAAGTTTCTAGAAAAATGTTAGACCAAATATTTTTGTCTCCTCCAATCCCCAAAAAAGAATATATAGCTAGAGACATGTTGCTAGCATAAAATTAGGAGATCTCTTTGGGGAAGCTCCTTTTTAATGTTTATATGTAACTTTTTCCTTGTAACTAACAATGTCAAGTACTCATAGCTAGTGATAGACACAGCTGCTGTTTTCGTCTCTTCATGAGAAGTTCTGCATTAGTTTTGCATTTTGACATTATAAACTAGTGCCCAAAACCTTCTTCCTTTAGTCACTATCATACTATCAAATGGATCAATAAATATATAATAAATATTAAATCTTGAGCACTCACCTTCAAAATTATTTGCAAAATGTTTAAGTCTTAAAAATTTCCTTTTCTCAAATGAAGAAGAGTTATAAAAACCCTGAATCATGGACAGCACAAAACTTGGTATAATTATGCTACAGAAGAAGTACATATGATAAAACCTCTCTACATTCTGGCCTGTGATGTTTACCATTTCCTTAAGTTTCCTCCACATTGGTTCCTGCTGTACAATGTCCCTACTTTTCTTCCATGTCATTCTTAATGACCTGCTTAGCCACTAGTGATTTTCCAGAATCATCAGAATTGTCAATCACTCTGAAAACTACAAAGGAAATTAGACAGCAAGAATAACTTTTGAAATAATCTGATCTTGGATGTTATTCTAGGATGTGCAAGGAATTGGCTGACACAAACTCAGAGCTGCTGGCAGTGCGTTGAGAGCGCACAGAACATGCATGAGCTATCAAATGACTGGGCAAGGGCAAAGAGAGTGCTTATGCTAAATCATGAAATAAAATATCTCTACTGATGCAAATACTGATCAGAAGGTAAAAAGGGGTCTAAAAATCTCCAGAAGATTATTGATTGATCAAAATGCATCAATCTAAATTACTTAGTGCAGTTCTTAAAGCTTGTTTTTTTTTTTTTTTTTTCTGTTGAGTTCCCTTCAGTTGTTCTCATCACTTGTTTTTAAAAAAGCAAAGAAGTGCAAATACTAAATTTATGTAATAGATTAAAATGTGTTAGGGACATCACTGAGAACTAGAGATCTCTCACATCCTGCTAAACTGTTCAACTTCCCAGCTATCTTACTAGATCAGGGTAAATCTGTCACTCCTGCTATTAGTATGTTACACAATGTAGAAAAGATTTAAGTCAAAGACTGAGCACACCACACTACCTTGATGCAAAGACAGTGGTAAAACAGGATATGAAAGCAGGGAGGAAGTCACTGCTGGTGAGAAGAATGTCTAAGAAACCCTATAGATCTTGAAGAATAATAAAAAAAATAATCCAGGTGTTGATATGGTAGAGCATCCACTGCTCAAGCATAAAGTACAGAGAACCACCAAAATTTGCTCTTTAAAATATCATGAACATCAATACAGGAGGGGGTGTGTGAACAGGGAAGTTAAAAAAAAAAGTAAAAATTTGTTGGCTTTATAAGTTGTAGTGACTTCTGATGACATCTCAAATCTGGATTTCCTACAGTCAAGATAACTCTTGGTATACTTATAGATTATAATGTAAATTGTAGATTCAGTATTTTAGTTTGATCTGTATGTCTCCATAACCTACACATCCCAACAGGCATGTCTCTGTTTGAAACTCAGTTATTTCCATAGTTTATGTACAAAGGCCCCAAAGAACAAAAGCAGTGTGCACTAGCTTTTCTGTGCACTAGCCTGAAGGAAGTTAAAAAAATTAAAATAAAGCCTGAAGAGATGAGACAGTCCTGAAGGGCCCCTTAAGCTGATCTCATAACAGAAAATAAAATTGTTAACTTCCACTCTCTAGCACAAAAAAAAATGCACGCAAGACAAGAGACTGCTAAACACTAAAGTTTTATGTATGTAGAGATGTATTTTTTCCCATTGAAAGACTATTTTTGTAGTTTATAAATCTGCTTCTTACTTTGGAAGCTCTGAGATAATTTGTAAACAAGTTAAAGCTGGACCTAATAAATGCTGATATTTTATTTCAGTCACCTGCTCCACTCAAATAATACCTCACCTGGTATCACAGGAGTCAGTGCAACACTGATTTTGTAAGTATTTTATGGGGTTGTTTTTAAATATAAGTAAAACTTAAGTTCTGCCATGATAGTCAACATTCTCAGCAGATTTCATTTTGCTTAAAACTGGGCAAGCTAGAAGTTTAGCAGTGCTAGATTGAGGAGTGGCCTTGCTCCATACGAGGCCAGCAGGGACACCAGGGAAGGAGGGCCAGCTTTGAAAGCAAGATGTTGGGTTTCTCATCCTTGGTGACCCACTTGCTTTATACCTTTCCAGGGACTTGTGCATCAAGCCCAGCCACAGCCCTGATCTGCACTGGGAATGCACAACTGCTCCTGTCTGAGGATATGCTGCATGTCTTTCCACCAGAGATGGGATGAGAAAGAAAAAACAGATCAGTAATATCAGCTGTAGGTTAATGGTACAAAAATTTTAGTGCTTAGACACCATTTTGAGTATTTTCTATTCCTGTAAGAGATGCAACTTCTATGTGTTGTCTTGCTTGACAGCTATGGGAATTTATTAATCTCAAGCCAAATAACCCATTTCATTTTCCTTTCTTTGGTTACCAAATCCACAGCCAGACAAGAGACAGCAGTTTCTCTGGCCAGGTTTACTGGCGATCAATCTCTGCTGTTATTGTAGCCTCCTTGGTTCTAATGCTCAGCAGGGAGCATGTGTTCCTACATGCTGTCTGAAATATTAATACAAAAATTGTACTGAGGTTTCTGATAGCAGCAGATTAGCTTCTCTGAGGTTTTCTGATTAGAGGTGCATTGGTGATTCCGAGAAGCCAGTGGCGCCGAAATGGGTTAAACTTAATAAGGTTTTGAAAGCTGATAGCATAATTTAAGAGGGCTCAGAGTCACAAAGCTACAGACCTGGCTGACCCCGGCATATTACAGTGTTTGTTAAGGTTCTGTTACCGACATCTTCTAGTCAACCAAAAGCAGATATATTAAGTGAAAAATTGACTTGTGGTTCACAAAGATAGGCTACCCTTTCTTCCTTTTTTTTGCCAGTTGGCCGACTAAGATGTAAAGGGAGGGGCATCATGGCTTCTGTTTTTACCAGGGCTCTTGGGAATGCAGTCTTCAAAAACATTAACTTCAGCTTCCAAATAAAGAAACATAATTGACTTAAAATTTTTATCATCATAATCTTATACGATATGTGCCCCTTGGGAAATCTAAAAACAATTTAAGGAATAGAAGACGTGGGAAAAAATCCTTTTACTTTGAGCATGATGATTATAATCATATAAGCTTTAGAATCAGTGCAACTGGAATATAGAGTGATTAAAAAAAGCACTAAAATTTATATTGTGCTTTCAGAATCAGTGTTAATTAAATGAAGTGTTGGCCAACTCACAGTGTTTTAAACTGAATCTTCTTACTAAATGTTTAATGACAATAAGTTGGCTTAGCAATATTTATTGCAGTCTTTCGAGGAGGGTTTTATTGAAATTCTCTTTCCAACCAGGACAAGCTGACAGCTTTAAGAACCCAGTAACTGAACAGGGAAAAGGGATTTTCATCGTTACAAAGTCTAAATTAATGCAAACAATGAAGAGAGGTAACAGTCTCATGACTCCTCTTATAATCTTGTTATGTTCTGAAGGAGGTGTCTGAATTCCCATGCCTCCCTTATTCAGTAATGAAAATACTCTCCCAGGCATAGACCAACACGAACAGCAGTCAGCAGATGAAAAGACCCTGCAAAATAGGAATAAAGGTGCAAAATGTCAATGGTGCAGACCTCTGGTTATGTGTTAGCTGACATTCTTGAGACAGAAACTATAAGGCCTCTACTCCGACTATTGCATCAGCTGCACCATTTATTCACTAAGACTGTTTGCTGGAGTTCAATTTATAACTTTTATTACAAAACAATAGTCTGAGTTCAGGCAAGGCCAAACACTCCATCTGGGTAGCTTTTTCAGGCCCACAGCCTCGCAGTCCTGACAGAACTGTCTGAGGAAGCTAATCCCTCACGGCAGAGGCAATATTATCAGGGAGAAAAGTGGGTACTGGCTAAAGCCACTTGCATTCTCCAGGTGTGCTGCCTCTGCTCTCACTCCCTCCCCTCTGTTACATGGACTGATTGGGCTGTCCCAATGTTAGAGAGAAACCAGAGTTCACAGGGAAGCAGGGGATGTTCAAAACTGTCTTGGGAAATGCGGGGAGCCAGGGGCAACCTGGCAGTGCCTGGGCCTCTAATGAGTTTAAAATGTGCACTATTGCTGTGTGACATGGTAATCTCTCAATATGTATTCCCTCAATATGTTGTTCCAGAGGCAATTGATTCAGATGTAAAACTCTCTTCATTAAATAACTTTCTGACATGTCCCTTTTAGGAAATGAGAATTTAAGTACAATAAGCAACATGAGTCACCTGTGATGATCACAGACAGAATTTGCATATTAATTGGGATTAAAATCTGGGAGTTTCTGACTGTCAGTGCTGCCTGTGCATAGAGCCCAACTGCTATAAGAAAAGGGAAAATGCTCTGTTGGGTCTGCAATCTACGAATACCATTCGTGGTGAGATTTTTATGCCCATTTGCTTTAAAGTTTGAGCACTCACCTGAATTCACTGTATTCATCTTCCATGCCGGTGACTACACTGTCACTGCTGTGACCACAGTGTCACTGCTGTCACTGTGCCTGAAGGCCCAGTTCTTTCAATGATCAAAATATTTTTTCTCTGAGAATGCATCTGGTGATATCATAAAGATGCTGCACTTAGCCTCAGAAGGAAAACTTACAGCTCAGCTCTTAACGGCCTCTCACTCCAAGGTAAATTTTAGGGGAAGGCACCTTGGCCCACAAGTACCTACAAACACTCTCATAGACTTCAAAGAGAGGCTCAGGAACTCAATTATCTTTCATGTTGTTTTTTCTTGGTATAAAAGTTAAAAAAGAAAGAAAAGTTTAAAATAACCCATAATTTATCTCATCAGTATGTGGGAAGGATCTGCCTCTGTGTTATCTGTGTTTAGAGAACATAGATAATTCTGAATTTCTAATTCAGAAAAAAATAAGAGCATTCAAAAAAATCCCAAACAAATAAAACCCAAACCAAAAAACACCCCACCCCCTCAATAAACTAAAAAGCCCAACCAACAAACTAAACAAAAAACCTCATGCTACAAGTGAAGACTGAGCACTGCCAATTGTCATTATGTAAAGATTTACAGAAAAAAAGCAGTTACACAGAAAACCTTTGAATCAAAGTGCTGTTATTAAATAATCCTAATTTTCATATAATGGCAAGTTTCAGTAGTAGGTCCACTTCTGAGATTGTAAAAACAGCAGGATAATGCCACAGTAAAAGATGAGATACATGTGTTGACACAGTATTCAATGACTGAATTCTCACTCCTCCAGGTTGCAAATTGTTGACCGAGCAGTGAGAGTAAAAACCTAATTATCTTCTTGAAGCCTTAACTTGGCACAGTATTCTTCCTTCATTTTTTAAGTTTTCCCCTCTTCTCATACTACAGATGGAAAAATTAAGACTGCCCTGTTGGTGATGGCAGCTCAGAATTTAGTACCACTTTGAGACAATGAAATATATTTCAGTGACTATCAAATGAAATATAAAACCTTAAATCAAGTTAAAGAGAAGTTGTGTGCTTAAAGCTGTGAAAGCTTATTTTGTGTGAAATAAATTTAGAGGATAATATATAAACCAGTTGTTTTTGGTTGGTTGTTTTTTTTTGTTTTTTTTTTTTCCTGCCTGAAAGTATGCACTGTCAGTGTGTGACTATAGATTTTTACTCCCAATTCATAACCACAAGGGACTTTCTACTGTGAGCTAGAATAATGGCAATTTCAGTGATAAAAAAACTACCACCATGAACAAAAAAAGCAGCTAGTCTGATTCCCAAAAATTTAGAGTATGATAAAAAACGTTCCATGCTGTTCCTCTTAAGGCTTAGTATAGGATTACATCAGGATTTTTCTTCTTTTTATCTTCATAAAAAATCACAGGCCTAACGGGGAAATCATGAGTCAAGGATAGCTAGAAAGATAATGTCAGTGAATTAATACTTCAAGGAGAGGATAACTGGTGTTGTAATCCTGAATTCCAGAGTGAATGCCTGAACACCACCTGTGTAATCTGCATGATTTAGACATGGCCGCTTTCAGATGTAACTCTTGCCTCGTGATAAAGTTTTCATTTGGGAGAAACCGAAGTTCAATAATTTCATGTATTTTCACATGATAGACATAATGTGAATAGATAAGGGCTGGGCATCAAGACAGCTTTTGCTGGTTGCATAGCCCAGCTAAAGCTGGTAATCTTTGCCTGACAAGTCTTGCATGCTTTTAAATAAAGTGGAATAACTTCAGCAAAATAAAGGCAGGATAGCTCTCTCTGTTCCATAGATCAGCATAATTAGGGTTCTCTGGACAGCTGGGATAAATAAAGGTTAAAGAAAGAGGAATGATGTGAATCTTGGTGACAGTTTCAGGATTCAGATGCTACGTGGAAAGTACCTCCACTCAGTGATGAGCTAGCAGAAGGATAGTGGTTGTAGTTTTGTTCGGAGAGCCCCTGGTAAACTGAGATTTTTAGAACATCAACTAATTTATTTCTGCTAAAAAAATATCGTTCTGCAAGGTCTGGCTGCAATGTTAAAAAGTCTACAGGAAGAAGAATCTTGCAGCTCCCTGCACACACTGTCACAATACCTAAATATGTATATTTTAAAATATAAGTTTAAAGCACTTTCTCATAACTTTTGAAGATGCCTATCTGCTGTGGAAAAAAGGAAAAATTAGATTAGGAACTGAACATTTCCTTAGGCATCTTTCTAGGAGAACAGACATGTCTTGTTTAAGATGAATGGATAATGTATTTTATTTTCATGGGGGAAAGAAGAGAAAGAAAATAGATTTGTTGAGTTAAGTTTACCATTTCCTCCACAAACATAAAGACAGGAATAAATAGATTGACATTTCTTTGGGTTTCAAGAACTGTGAAGTTTTCATAAAGAATAGAAATGATTAGAAAATATCTAGTAATACCTTTTTCCATCATTCATTTTCTCTTCATTCTTCTGTCTCAGAACTTTACAAAGACTATGTCTGTTTCTCCTACTGCAATAAGACCTCCTATAAAAAAATTATTAGTTTAGCCAAAGTAAAAAAAAAAAAAAAAAAAAAAAGAAGGGGAAATGCATATAGTTTAATAAAAAGCATAAATATTTGCACATGCAGCTGATGCTCCCTAAATGGGATGCAAAGGAAACTAGACTGTGAATCTCAATATCTAAGTATAAGCAGGTTTAGAAAGGTTCACTAAAGGGTATGCTTGTATTGCAAATGACAGCACAGATCAAAATAATGGGATCTCTCCTGTTCCCAGAAAGAGCTGCAATGAACTGATTGGAATTTCACCTTGAGGTCACCTCTGGTCTCAGTTGTCTTCCTTAGTATTCATACTATTCAATAACCACTGTGATGCTAGTGACAGTATCCCATCAGTATTGCAAAATTCCCAGTGCAATCTTTGCTTCATGTCTGAAAATGTGTGCATTCAGTGACAGGGAAAAATATTTTAAAGCATACGAGATTTATATAGCACCCTCTAACCTAAAGGATTTCAACAATTTTCAGAAACTATCTCTAGCAAACTGAAAATATAACTCACTACTACATGTCACTCCAGAGCATGCAAAACTCTTACTAATAGGTTGGTCATATATGGGGATGGTAGTAATGGCTTATTTAGATGAAACACTTTTTACAAAATTCTACCAGTTGTTCACTGCAGTACTACAAAGATGAATTAAAAGTTTTCCTCTCCATGTTAAAAAAAAGTTTATTATTTCTTCCCGTAAGAACTCCAAGTTGTTTATCCAGTATTCAATTAATTTACCTTTGAAGGATGAATGTGACAGTCAAGTTTGTTCAAATGAGGATCCGGAGTTCCAGAAAGTCTGGAGATAAGATGTAGTATTCTGTTGTATAAATGCAATTCGACTGTATTAAATTAACTTCTCTCAATATTCATACTAATGTAAGAACAATATCAGTATCATTCCTAAAATCCTCTCCATCCAGGTCTTTTACGCTAGCTGTTTAGTCCTCTGATGACTCTTGGTTTTGCTATTTTTATTGTCAGCTACAAAGATGTCACCACCTTCAGTTCTGTGGAGTAGAAAATGTAAATAAAATTTGTAAATTCCCTGTCTTAGGATGCTATATCCTAATTTAAAAAGCAGTTGTATGTAATAGAATTGTCCAATATAGATCAGTTTTTAAGTTTCCATTATTCTACTGATATTATTGATGCAGATAATAAGTGAATACTAAATAGTGAGATCTGTGAGTGAAAAGGACAGAAATTTGAAGTTAATTCACGAACAGCACTATTAAATAGACATCAAGAAATAAAGCCCCCCTGAAAATAAAAGTAGTACTCTGGATCAAAGGATTAAGTATCCTTTGGATATTACTATGAATGAAATTCTTCATTAGAATTAAGGTCACACTTAACTGTTTGCTACATTAGACTCATCTTTTGGTGTTTTAAGTGTGTCTTCGGCTGTTCCTCAGCTAAAACTAGAAAACAACCCTATTTCTTTATAAAGAGCATTTTAAGCAATTTCTGTTCTAGCATTTAGGTACAATGATACACAGCTTTAGAAGAACAGAATTAAACTACTTTAGTAGGATTACTTAGCCAGCCACAAAGCTTTTTTTTTAAAACCCCCACCATAGAATTGCATATTACAAGTGAAAAAGTGAAAATGCTTATGCCTCTAAAGAAGATCAGTCATCCTCTACTGATTTGCAAAATGTATGGTTTGAAACAAACTCCTCCTTTGCTGCAAACCAAAGCCAGTGTTATAATGAGACGTGGTTCAGAATTAAATGACTTACATTAAATGCTGTTATTCAATTTTGCTGAGTCCAAATTGCCAAAACAGAGATAGTAAAATTTGTACATAGGCTTGATTGGAAGCTGCTGAAATCACTGACAAAGATAAAAAAAATCTGCATGGATTCATCTCAAATATTTAACTCATAGAAGCTGTAGATGATAAATACTTCTTAGTAGTGATAGGAGATAACATCATCAAAGCATAGAAAAACTTAGGTTGGAACACACCTCTAAGATCATTAAGTCTAACTGTAAAATAAGACACAATGGCAATGGAGAATGGCTTGGAAAATTTAGGCTGGATGTTTGGAAAACATTCTTTATTGGGTGAGTGATAAAACTTCTCCCTTAAAATGCTGTGGATACCACATTGCCTCAAACAGCTGTGGGCTTCCTATCCCTGAAGTTTTCCAAGACTGAGCTAAATAATGCTACAGCTATCCCTACACCTCTATCCTTCTCTCAAATAGGACAGAACATCCTAAGATTTCTGTTTTAGTGCACCACATCCTTCCTGTGATCTGTACATGTGTCTCTGCTTACCAAATGGCCAACTCTTTCGAATGATACAGGATTGTACAAGGAACTCATGTCACCAAGCAATGACTGGTTCCAGCACAAGAGAGAGATGGAAAAGAAGTAATTCATGCTACTTTTGCAGTGAGTGGAGGGCTAAAAGATACAGAATTTACTTCTCTGTGTCTCCTTGCCTTGTTATTTCACAGAGCTCAAGCAAAGCAACCCGCCAGCCTGCTTTCTTCTCCGGATAATGACAGGATGGCTTTGAGCAGCACTCAGATCCTGCAACTCTCAGAACCACACATTACTGATTTCCCAGCAGGTCATCAAGTGCACCCTCCTGAGGAACATTTACACTCTACTTGTATGTTACAGAAGTTTTCACAAATCTGTAAAAGAGTAAAATTAACTCCTTTTCAAGTTCAGACGATAAACAAAAGCACGATTGACAAGCAATACTAATATATAGTGGTGACTGCACAGCCCAGTGGCCTCTGTGATAATTAATACACCATGTTTACTTCCCTATGTTATACACTTTGAAATCAAACGAATGTGACTGATAAGTTCAGCATTTTTAATGGACTGTGTTGTTCAAGATAACTGAGAGTCATTGATAGGTGAGGCTGTGAAGTTATGGAGCAGTCGTATGCTAATACATACGGCACCAAAAAATAGCTAAATCACCAACTTTATAATGAGCCAAGGACTCTGAAGGTGAGAGTCAGGCTCTAAATAGGTGGAAAAAGCCCTGCAAGAACAACCTTAGTCCTTAAACTCTGTCTCTGAAGTGTTGTTCAGCATTAGGGCTCTAGGCCTCTTCTTATAGATGATGAATTTTAAAGTATAGAAATTATTCGTGTAGCCAAGAAAATTGAAAACAGCATTGCAAAATCAGTAAGGCTGAATTAAGGAAATAAAAAGGAATATAATTTATTTGTTCACTAGTTATCAGAAAGCAAAAAGTTTCTCTCACAGAATTTATGTTCAGATAGTAAAAGCCTGCCAAAACTCTCAGATGAAGCATACAAACAGTGATTAAAATTCTATGATATACATTATAAATTCACCTATACTATTAATTTTGTTGCCAGCTATTCACGTCTCTGCCTTTTACATCTCAGTTTCTGACAATTCACAGAAGAAGTGTTTTAAAAAGGGCTGGATTGCAAACTCTATTTAAATCGTATTTTAGATTTAACCTCAGTAGTCCAGATAGATGAAAAGTCTGCCTCTTACAGCCAAAACAAAGCAGGGGAATATTTTAGCCCTTCATAGAAAGCACTAAACCATTTTACTAAAATCAATACAAGAATATACAGTGTGAAGGTTTTGGTTTTACATCCCTTCCCTCCCCCATTCCCTTGAGAGTACTATACTGAACAGTTTACTATCTTGCTGGAGTACAATACCTTAATAGTAATATGTCAAAGTGATGTTTTCGAGTATAGTAATATTGGGATTTTATATCAGACCACAGGTTTCAGAATAATCAATGTATGTTTATAATGACTTAATTACAGTGATGAGATATGTCTCTGCTGCCCTAAGGAAAACGGAAAGGAAGAGAATAGTTTCAATTACCTGTACCATAACCCAGCTGAATGCAGTTTTGCAAAGTTTGCTATTAGCAAAACCCATTTTACCTCAGTGAATATAGTTTTTTCAATAAGAGGCTCTGGAGACATCCAATGCATTGCAAAAGGCTTAGGAACAGAATTTGTTGAAGGAATCATCTCACCTGAGCAATGATCAAGGCTTTCACTAATTGCCATGTGGCTAAAATAATCACTTGGAGTAACAGAAAAAACTAGTTCAAATCTTTCTGACATGCTGCTGCTGCTACAACCTGAACCTCATGCTTTGCTTTTAATTCATGGAAGACCTAAACCAAAGTGAAAGTAAAGGTCTAGCCTTAGACTGTAATATTGATACCCCTTCAAAAATTCTTTATGGATGCTTTCTGAAATTGAAAAACAAATTCACACATGAAAAATCGTCTTGTTTGTTTCTTATTTTATTAATACAAAAACAAGAGAGACAACAAAGTTAAATTTGCTGTCATTTGCTCAGGCAATTTTAACTTTGAGATCCACAAATTTTATCTGTGAAAACCTGAAGTTTGTTAGCAAAGAAAGTGTTCATTGGAGATGTTTTGTACAAATGCAGTTATCCATATCACTTAGCTGCATTAATCTACTTAGAAGTGAATGGAAGGGATGAGGGGAAAAAAAAGTGTGTATTTTAATCTTTTTGGTGGTACTCCCGTGAGAAAGGATAAATCCCAAGATTTTTCATTGTTCCAACATGTAGCTTCTGGTTGCTTTCCAGTTCAGTGTTCCGAAGTTTAGCTTCTACTCAAAGCAAATGAAAGGACTGTAGAAAGAACCCTTTAAGACAGAATGTAAAAAAGAAAAGATCATGATGCTTTCCATGGCACTGAGCAATTAGTCCACAATGAGTCTGTGCAATACAGGCAGCAGTACTGGACAGAGAGCTGTCTCCTCCACAAGGTTCTCAGCCATTCATTCTCCCCATGGATACCACTTTCCTTGTGCAGACAGGAATGTACTCAAATGTACTCAAAAACCAGTGGTGAAAATACCTCTGCAGTGTGGGCAGATTAGGTTTTGTATCAAGGGTTTGGTAGCGGGAGGCCACAGGGGTGGCTTCTGTGAGAAGTTGCCAGGAGCTTCCCCGAGCTCTGATGGAGACAGTTCCAGCTGGCTCCAAGTCTGGCCAAGACTGAGCACATCAACAACCGTGGTAGTGCCTCCTGGATAATGTACTCAAGAAGGGGAAACAAAACCTTTGGGGAGGGCTGCTTCCTATGGGAGGGAGGGGTGAGGAGTCTTCTCCCTGAGGAGGAAGGACTAGCAGACACAACATGTGGTAAACTGAGCACAACCCCCATTCCCTGTCCCCCTGCGCTGCTGGGGGGAAGGAGGTAGAGAAACCAGGAGTAAAGTCAAGCCCAGGAAGAAAATAAGACTGGGGGAAAGGTGTTTTAAGATTCGGGTTTATTTGTAATTATCCTCCTCTGATTTGATTGGTGATAAATTAAACTAATTTCCCCCAAGTCCGATCTGTTTTGCCCACAACAGTAACTGGTGAGTGATCTCTCCCTGTCCTTATCTTGACCCACGTGATATTGTTGTATTTCCTCTCCCCTGTCCAACTGACGAAAGGAGTGATAGGGTGGTTTTGGTGGGCACCCAGCATCCAGCCAGGATCAAACAACCACAGTGGGAGATACCATTTCAAAGCAATCTGCCTGTCTGATGTGTGGCAGGGACTTGAACATCATTTTCTTACATCTCTAAGGAGTGCTCTGCAGAAGAGTGGCTGTCCTGGAGGGGTTCTCTGTAATTTTTAAAATTAAGTTTGATTAATTGATTATAAAGCCAGACAAAGTTATGTTGACCATGGAGACTGACTTCCTATGTCATATTCTTTCGGGAAGTTCCCTAATAGATAATTTCAGCAGAAGACAGTAAAGCAAATTTCATTCTGATGTAAATAATTATGTAGTCATTGAGGAAGTGTATGGAAAGAGCCACTCCAGTCAGTAGGGCAGCTTAGCAACGGAGTTAAATATCATTGCCAAATTACTAATTTTTTAAAGGCAGCATTTCTGTTTTCTAATAACACCAGGTGTTTCATTATTTCTACCAGGTTTTTATTATTTTGCCAGAAACAGAGAATATAAATATCCTAGAAAAATATCCTCACATAGCTCTTCACTTCTGTCTTCCAAAGGATAGAGTCTTATATAGATTTACATTAACATAATGTTAAGGATTTCACTAAAACCTCAACACCAATAAAATGTGGCAGTGAACTCAATATGTAAAACAAACATTTTACCTTCGTGTGGAAATGTGACTGTCACAATAAAAAATGTGACCATCAAAGATCTGAGAAAGAAGGAAGCCCAAAACTAGACTGTCTCTGTAACTGGTCTGTAAATATCTGTATCATAATGAATTTTCTCTCTCTTTTTAAAATTTCTTATTTTCTGCCACTTGTGTTACAGTCACCCTAGAGCTTGAAAGAGAACTGGGCATTTTAGCCACTCTCTTTTTCTGGTTTTCAGCTTACCCATCTTTCATTATTTCAATAAGACCACTATGCTAAAAGGAAGGACCCAAGTCCTCCTACTAAATCAAAGAAGAAATAAAACTGGCCTGTTGGAGGGTGTTTTAGATGACTTTTGCAAGTAGTATCCAACCTGCCTTAAAGCACATGTTGACTGTTTCTTGTCATGTTCTCATTCCATTTACATAACTGTCATGAAAAAAACATTTTATAAAGTTGATGGAAAAAGATTTCAACCACATTTTTAAAAAAAAGTCTTCTTGAACAAACTGAAATAAGTTCAGTCTTCTTTCCCCTTTAAGCAGAAAAGAAAAAAACCCCAGAGAATTATTGAAAACATTACGTAATATTGTTTTTCCTTTTTCTTTCTGATGTCTACATTGATCTCTGATCAACCACTGTTTAAAAATATGAACATTTCATGCTTTAGTGCTGCTATGTACTGTGAAGTGAGGTATTCAAGCAACAATCCTTCTTGCTTTCATATTTGCAAAAGCTTATTATCATTTCTCTGTTCAGGGTGCCAAAAGTTCTTGAAAAGGAGATAAATAGCTGTAATGCCAGTCTGAAGTTTCGAAAACTCAGGTAGTTCTCTAGGGTGCTGGAGACCTGTTGTGGTTTTGTTTCATTTTTATCTGGGAGAGAAAAAATAGAAAAGACCAGAACCTGAATCTAAGCTTGTCTGATACTTGATACACTTAAAGTTTCAGAAATGTACTGGGAAAAAAAGGTATGGTAGGTATACTGTTATATACACATTTGAAATGTGTGCTTTAGGATTAACTTTCTTTCCTCTAAGGATTTTTTTCTCTTCTCTATTTAGGACACAGTATGTACTTGAAAAGAAGACAAATTTTTGGTCCAATAGTTATAGTGCTAGCCTGAAGCTTAGAAATCTCAGATAAATCCATGTTTTGCTGTAGACTTACTGTATAACCTTGGAGAAGGCATTTTGTCTGTCTCTTACAATCCTGTGTCTGTAAAATGAAAATAATAATAATAGTATTTCTCTATCAGTGGGGTGCTGTAATGGATGCAGTTTCATAGGGATGAAAAGTACATCAGTGTCCTAAGTGACTTCAGAATGATAGATAAATTTTAATTAGGAAAGGCCTTTTAGATTTATAATGAAAAGAGAGGGTTACTTATCACTGCTGAATTTATCAGCCTTGGATGGGGGCAGCACAAGTGCAGCTAGCATTGTGGCACCTGAGAAACTAAAGGAGCAATGGGATTCATGGAAGGCCCAGAATGAGGCATACATATTGACATATAAGGCAAATCAGTAATGCAGTAAATACTGATGTCACACAGGGAACATTGGAGCAAACAAATGCAGCTTCAGTATTATGGAACTTCATCACAATACTCGTTACTCATGTTAATGCATTTTGCATGCAGCTGAAATTATATTTCTGAGAAGAGTCACTTTTCTGTGTTTTCTAAAGATTATTCCTTTACTCGGTGTTGAATCATGCATATCCCTTCCTGAGATCATTTTAATCTTCCCGCTCAAGCTCAGCTGCATTGAAATGTATATTCTGTATGAATGGTGCTTTGGTGCAGCAGTTACTTCATTTTGATTAGAATGTGCTTGTGAAATCTCCACAAACTAAAGTCCATTTAAAACAGAATTCATTTTTGATACAGACCTGTCTTCTTGTGAGACAAATGTCCCCTGAGATTTCTGACATCTTTTACCTCTGGTGAACTAGACAGAGAGAATAGATCTTTGATTCTTGATCAAAACTGAAGGGGGAGAAGAAAGAGAGAAAAAGTAATGTTCCAAAACTTTATCATCGACTGAAAATAAGGGTCAGAGAGTAAAGACTTATTCTGGGATTGTTTCTCCTAATGAACATGATCACGAATGATGAATATGAATTCTGTGCTGTGAGAAATATAAAGATGGTACACAAGCATTTAAAGACCCCATTGAACAAAATATCCTAAAATAAATGAGAAAAAGAAGTGGTTCAAGCAACATGCAGAAAGATAATGAGGTCTCCCCTCTGTACCAAAAATTTTCCAAGTTAATTTTCCTGGCACTGCAGCAAGGCTCTTTTTGCGTATATAATAATTTAAAAACAGCATAGAACAACACCATTTGGTTCAGCCTTCCATTCCTTCTCATAGTTTTATTGGTCAGAAATGAGAAACATGAGATTTAGAATATTAAATCAAATGTCAGGGATTCCTGCTCCTTAGAAAATGAAGCAAGAGGACAAAGGGAGTGAATAATACTCAAGTTATAAAAAGATAACATTAAGGTTTTTACTGTTTATGTACTTCTTTAAGTGATCTCTGTTGCAAAAAATAAAGTGAAAGACAGTCTACATCCCATCATGAAGGAACGATATGAGGAAGAAACAGGTGTGCTCTTTTGTTTTCACCTATCTAGTAATTTCTCCCTTTTGTTGAGACTGTCAGGTAGTGTCTAGTGAGCTGAAAAATCTGGAAGAAACTGATGAAGCAAAAGAGATAACTGAATTAGAACTACATATATGTTCCTGCAAAGAAAATGTCTTTTTTCTGTCTTTTTGCTTGTTGTGATCAGTTACCTTTCGCTGCTGTCCAGTCATAAAGCATGTAATGGACAAATTTCTTTTGCAGAAATGTTTTTACAGGAACAGAGCTGAGCATACTTGCTCAAAAAAACTTGCTGTATGGTTCACACTGCACATCTCTGTTATCATTTGCATCTTTCACCAAAAAAAATTATCAGAAAATATGTTAGAGGATAAATGCTAAGTAGAAAATAACCTGTTATTTAGAATGAAAATAGTAAGATGAGTTATCTAAAAAATACTATGAAGGTCTCACAGGAATGAACAAGTTTCCCACATGATTAAAATTTCTCCTGACTAACAGTATCTCAAACAAAAATCAGCTGCAGACAAATGCACATGAAAAAGCAAAACCAATTCACAAATAATTTGTGAGCAGTCAAAAAGACCAAATTCATGGCATAAACAGATGACTAGTAATAGCCTATCTCTAATTTGGAATGATACCAGCTGTCGGCAATTTGCTGAGAATTCAGATTTTGGCATGGAAACTCTTTTCACTTCATCCATCACAGTCTGACTTAAGAGGGTTGGAAGATAGAAGGGGAAAAAGTAAATAAATTCTGCTTGTTGCCCAAGGCAAAATTTAGTTTGTTACTCAGCTCGTTGCAGTATGCATCACTTTTAATGAACTTTTAAATTAAATCCACTTACTTTATTGTCTTTTTTTATCTCGTGAAAGAACAACATGTTTATATGCCTCTGAGTTCAAGAAGTCCTAATATGAGAGGTGAAGAAGCCTGCCATGTATTGTTAATTCAGAGTTTAAGGTGGCTTTTGACATGTGTGTCTGATCTTCACCAATACTAAATGAAGGAACAATTAATAATCACTTGATTGTCATAGGTTAGCAAGCATAGTCCCGGAAGGGATGTCCTTGCTAAGGGGTGCTTACAGCTTCCTCTGGGACCTGATAGAACCTATCAGCTGGCCAGTTTGAATATGGACAATTCTCTAAGCCACTTAAAGTTGTGACCGCCTCTGTGATACACACTTAAGAAAAGACAAACTCCCCCCCAAGCTCTCTCTCATTTCCAGTGCAGGGACAGGTGGCTGCGGGGCCCCATGTGGGGGCCAGCGGGCCCGGCCAGGCCCTGCTTGGGCCAGGCCGGGCCGGGCCACGGCCATCCTGGAGCCGATGGACCTGTTCCACCCGTGGAACCACCCCCACTGCCTTGCCGTGGGCAGCCGGAGCGGCTCGGCTCTCCCCCCTCTCCACTGCGATAAGAAAAATTCAACATTCCAGCTGCAAAGCTGCAAGGCCGAGGTGAGATTAACCCTTTTATTGCTGTGAAGAGCTGAAAACCTGAGGGAAGAGAAAGAGGAGATGCTTAAAGCTGAAATTCTGTTGTGAAGCTATGATATATCAGAGTATCCCCTTGTAATTCCATGAAGATATGGGGGGTGGAGTGTTCAACTCGTAAGCAAAAGCACCTGTGCTGAGATAGGCAGATGCTGACGCAGCTGTAATTTCATGAGAAGTTTGGACAGGGAGAGATGAACCAGATGAGGACTTTTGCTCCAAATGGGAAAGGAGAAAACCTCAGTTCCTAGAGATGCTCCCAGAGATAGTCCTAAAGATGAAGATGAAGAGGACCCTTTGCTCCCAGGGAAGGAGAAGGGCCTCTGTTTTTTTGTTTCTGAACGGCTCAACCTTAAAATTGTACCCCAAAAAACTTCAAGAGTGGACCCTCGAAAGCAGTTGCGGGAAAAGCTGCAAGTCGGGGGAAGGGACTCACATCGTGAGCAGAGAGACCTCTTCCTAAATGGACTGAACAATATTTGGAAGTGGGCGGCTGTCTCGTTGTGATAATGTTTTCATAGCACGAGCAAGAAGAGACTTCTCTTTCTAAACAGACTGAACATCTTAAGGGTTGTCTTTTTACATTGTTAGTGGGCAAAGGGAGGAAGGTGGGGGGAGGAGGAGAGTTCTGAAGGTGGTATAATTTTTTTTTCCTTCTTTTAGGTCTGTTAATAAACTTCTTCATATTCTTTCAAGTTTTGTGCCTGCTTTGCATTTCATCTAATTCTTATCTCACAGAAGATAAACAGTAATGAGTATTTTGGCCCAAACCGCTACAAAATGAAACCAAAGAAAATTTTGTCCAAAGACTAAACAAAACAAAAGAAAGAAAGAAAAAAAAAAAAAAAAGACCAGGATTTAGTTGCCACTGTGTGGAAGAGTCAAAAGACATCACAGACCACAAGCAGAAAAATATGAAACCTAAAAAGCTCACATGGTTTCAGAGAAATCTCCACCTAATGTAAGTAACCCACTTAGTAAGCTTTGTTTGACTGCTCAGGTAAGATTAGCTAAGAGAATTTTGGAGAGTTTTCACAGGTAAACCTTAAATTTCTGAAAGGGGGGGATAACCAACCTTCATGAAAACTGCTTCCATTTGGCGGTTGCCCTGATGGTGGCACTCTTCACTCTTGGATCCACTCACACCTGACACATAAAGTACAATTAATAGGATGGATTTAGCGTTCAGAAATAGGTAATCTAAAGAAAAGCTTTCCCCATTTTTTACATGCATGCTTCAAAAAACAACTGTATAAATTTGGTATTTTTAAAAACAATGGATTTTAATAGTAAGAGAGTGAAATCATGTCATTCCAATCTCAAATGTTCTCTAGTCTAAAAGGACCTCTCTTCACTTTCTCTGTATTTCCTCCTCCTGCTGCGAATGGCTTAGAGAACTGTTTTTCCTACTCAGTGCTTTTATTTGATTTTTTCATTCTGCTTTTTATCAAGCTAAAATGTTTCTGCAATATTCATGAATTCAGCAGCAGCCCAGGAGTGGGTGTCAGGTGTTATTTTGCTACTGTTTCTCCTGCTGGGTCCCCTGCTCAACTAGAGAGTACAATCACATTTTAGAATTTAGCAGGCTTTAAGTTGGGGAGGGTTGTTGTTGGAGGGTGCTTTTTTTTTTCTGGGTGGAACATGCTGGTTGTTGTGGTGGTGTATTGTATATCTAAGCCTGAAGGAAGAAATGTTCTGAACATGGTAGGGTTTTACTGATTCTTGCATTGCTACACTAATACTTTCCCATATTAGGTTAAAACTGCATCATATATATATGCATATGTATATGTATATGTATCTGATATGTATATATATGTGTGTGTGTGTGTGTGTGTGTATGGGTCTGGAAGTTAGTGTCAAAAATCTGTGAACAGTTTGAAGGATAGCCCCAGCTTGCTGTCAGAAGATTGGAAAACTGCACGCTACTATACATGTTTCTACTCACATGGTAGAAATGAGCATGTTGAAATTTACATATATATTGGAATTTCTCAGAGGAATTAATCCCATTCTCAGACAGCAGTTCAGTTTATTCCTCTACAAACCCTTGTGCAGATCAGCCAAACAATTTTTCTTGTCAAATGATTCAGATTAAACAGATACAACAAGCCCAAGTATGACTAGACATGAATTTTAGAATGATATAAAAATGATAGGTTCTTCTTCCCCTCCCTTCTCTAACTTTCCCTCTTCCTCTATCATGACATTAAATTAGGGAATAAGTAGAGTAGTTCTCAGCCTAATTGACAGCAGGGAGCTAGTGGAAAGATGTTGCCTTTATGTGATGTCAGTATTCCACATCCTCCCTCAGGTTTAGAGATTGGTTGTGCTTGCTGTACAAACCAGTGAGGACAAGCAAACCTTATGGTCTTAAAAGGTGCATTAGATGGATAGGTAAGAAATACAGCTCCAATGTTGAAGTAAATAATGGAAAGAAGTGATATAAGTATTAATTATATGTTGTTGGGATTTTTTTTTTCCACTTAGAGGGAGGGTAAGGGAGAGTTTAATTAGAAAAAAGAAATAAGGATGGCAATTACTGTTCCAGCCCATCACTTCCCTCAACATGATTAACAGCTAGAATTGTATAGGCCTTAGGGCAGAGTTGAGTCT
Organism: Corvus hawaiiensis; assembly: GCF_020740725.1. NCBI lineage: Eukaryota > Metazoa > Chordata > Aves > Passeriformes > Corvidae > Corvus > Corvus hawaiiensis. The sequence goes on from NC_063217.1 coordinate 66,877,274, forward strand.
TGAGTATTTGAAAGAGATATCATTTTTATAGATCACATCAGGGAAAAAAATTCACATTTTTAAGTCATATCCTGCACAGGTAATACAGTCAAAGAAAAATTACAATATTAGAGATTTTTATCAGTTAGAACAGTATTACATCTGTGAATTCTGCTGCCAGTAAGTCTGGTATCTGCAACCTTAGGGAACATAGGATATTTATGACAAAAATGGGTGAAAGTTAAAGGCAGCTGAATTTTAGCAAGTGCAAGTAAAGATTATGTTGCAACATTTTCTAAGATGAATGACTAGTATGGGAAGAAAAAAAGTCAATGAAGAAAAATGATTTGAAAAAAAATAGCTTGCAGGATTAAAAATTACAGAGAAGTTAAATATACTAAAGGAGGAGAGAACATACAACTCATAAAGCAGCCACTGAAGGGAGAAAAGTAAAATCCATTTTGGAGAAAGGAAAGCACGGCATTCAAGACAGGGTGGGGTAGATGTCACGGCTGAGGAAATAAAAAGGAGTAAAGAGACTGAATGGACATCTGCATTTTCTTTAGCATCAGAGAAGACTCTTAAGTCTTAGGTTAGAGACAGAAAGAACTCATATCAATGAGGTCTGAACAGAAGCATGCAAACATGAGGTTTAAAGCCAAAGGAAGGCTATGAAATAGTGAAGTATGTTATCACTGTGAAGTGGTGTGCTCTCCCTGTGTGATAGAGCACTGCAAAACAGGTGAAACTCCAGCAAGGACTACTCAAAGCATGTGAAAACTAGTAATGTGAAAGATAGCAGTGTGTTTGCTTTTTTGTGTTTTGCTTGTTTCATTTTTCCCTTCAAATTACTTTTTTGTTTGTTTGTTTGTCGGGGTTTTTTTGTTTGAGACTTTACTCTTTACTCTTTAAAGAAGGCTCTTTACTATGTGTTCTGATGTTATTAAGGTACCTTTGTGGAAAGCATTCAGTGATTCAGTGTGCATCATTTTAGAAGAGCTGCATGCTGTGTTATTATAAATAAGTTATCCCTGGTTTTAGAGACACAAAATGAGCTGATAGACTGATTTCTGATGATGCACAATGGATCTTGTATGGCTTTCTAATGAGAGACAAGGCTCCTTCTTCCACTCACTGGTAGAAGGCAAAAGGAAAAAGGTAAACTGTATCCCAGTTGGTACAGGCTGGTTCTAATGTGTCAAATGTTTTTTTTAAAGTTTTCTCTGCAATCATTTTCATTGCTTTACATGTGCTGAAATAACGTCTGTTAGGAACAGTAGACATTGTTAGCAGTTTCTCATCTAAATGTTATGTAAACAAATTATTATTTTATCTGTCCTTGATGTGCCTAAGAACAACACAATGACCTTCTTTAAAGTAATTCCTATGCAGTATTCTAAATACAATTTTAAATAGATGTACAGAGAACAGCCATTTCCTCATATCCAGAAAGTAATAACACTGCTGCCATCCTCTGCTTTTCATTTATGTACACTTATCTCACACTCCTGAACATTTCTCCCTGCATCTGCCTGGGCATGTTTTTGAAGAACAAAAATGGAAAAGTCTGTAATCGGTATCAAATATTATTTAATTGCCTAGAAGTAAGTAACAATGTGCGTGTATCTGTGTGTGTGTGTGGCCAGTTGCAGAAATGATGTAATTGTCTAGGAGGCTGATAACATGCCAGGGAGTTGGGGATTCTTGCCTTGATAGTATCCAGATGTATTATTTGCAAAACCCCTCTCGTGTTTGCATTTGTGTTTGTGTGTGTGCGCACAGCTGGTTAGTGAAGGGTGCAGGCTGTTACATGCGTATAAAAAACAGTAATCTAATCTCCCTTCAGAAGATGTTTCTTCACCTTGCTAAACAAGAATACAATTCACCGGACTTAGCAGAGCTATTTCAGGATATCCTAGAAAGGCACAACAGAATTGTGAGAAAACATAGCTGGCATCTGGAGTGCAGAAGCACAGAGAATGGCATGCACGGTACCTGCCTCCGCTCTGCTCTGCTGAAGGCTCTGTCTCCCTTATTTGCCTGAGAACTGTAATTATACACACAGACACTCTTGCTCTACTCCCTCTGTTTAGCTCGGAAGCTGAGAGAGCTATTGATGTGCAGTACCTTATCAAAAGAGAAGGATAAAAATATCTCACTTTTGGCTGAAATATTTCCTCATGAAAACTATCCAGCCTTGGTTCAACCTGATCTCTGCAAAAGATTAGCAATGAGAGATTATTCTAGTGTCAGTACAACTTAAAGTGCACACAAAGATGCTATTTTTGTGGGAGAAATGTATGATTCTTTTTTCTTCTATTTTTTTTTTATTATTTTACTCTGGCTTCAGTACCAGATAGAAGCAGTGATTGCTGATATATAGTTACTCACCTTTCCAGTAGATGGTAGTACAGATGTGCTTAAAAGACTATTACATTAGGGACTGAAACAAACGGTATGTAGACATTTTCAAATACTGAATAAGGAAGAATTTTTAGCTGTATCAGTTTTAAAAATAAGCCATGTAAAATTTCCACTGGGAAAAAAATGAACATCAGGACCTCTTTTATTCTAGGCACTGATCTGTATCAAGCTACTGAAAGTTTTATTTTGATAGAAACCTTGGTTGAAATGCAAATACACATAATTGAAAGGATCTCTATAAACCATTGACACAGCTATTTACATAGTGTTCTATATTCTGTGGTGCACGATAGTCCCAGTGAATGCAAAAAAAGCTGTGGCTGTACTAGTCTGTGTTATAAACTGCATGTATTCAGATTTTTAACTAGGCTTGACTTAGCTATATCATAGAGACAAAGATAAAAACCCTTTGTGTGACCAGCTTTACAGATTTTCCCTCATGTATCTGTTATTCTTGTTTGTGCTGACTTTATGAGAAATGACTAAATAAACATACGATAACAAATGCAGCTCATTAATGATTTAAATATAATTTTAAAAATAAGCCATAAAAGATAATTCTTAGAAAAACAATTTGAATTTTAAGTTTTCTAAGGGTTTTTTTTTTACACAATATTATAACTCTTTAACAAATTCTAACAGAAGAATGACTAAAGAAAAGGAAGAGGAATGGTTCACAATTTTTCTAGTAACCAAAAGTCACAATTTATTGAAGACATTTTAATTGCAACATGAATGTAAAAAACAATAGATGTGAAAAAATTGCCAGTTATTTAGTGCATAGATTTCTAATTTCTTTCCTGACAGTGAATATTAACATTTGATCTGTTTTATCTACAGACTATTTTCATAAGTTGTGTCTGTACATAAGATCCATGGGCTATTTTCTTTTGCCGTTATGGTTGCTACTCATTCATTTCAGAGTCACATACATGTTACTACATACTGCATGTTACTAGTTACACTTAACTCTGCTTGGAATAAATCTCCGTGCTCTCTGAACACTGACATCAGCAATAGCTGATGTTAATCAATATGGCTGTCATATTACCTCCAAAGCCCTAAAGCATTCACATAAAACTCTAATTAGGAGATATATACATATTTATACATATATGTATATATATAAACATAACCTTGCAAGAGAGATAGAAAGGAGTATAAAACCGTTATTTGTTTTATTAGTGTAGTCTGATATATTGTAATGATCGCCACTGAGGAGACTCTTATGCAGGACTTACACCTGAGGGAAAAGCAGGGGGTTCATTTTAAATGACACACTCAAAAAATCAAGATTGGTAGCAAGGCAGAGGCAAGTAATTACGTGGAAGACCATGGATTCTGCTCCGATAACCCATTTCCCGCAAAAATAGTAGAGATATGGCAAAAAAGAGCCACTACCTTCTGGATGATGTCAAAAGAGAAATTGTCTTGACAAATGAGGGAGATTTTAAATGGGAGTTTTCTCTGACCTACAATACAAGGAAAGGTTATGCTAATATGTTAAGGCACAGGACTTTGCTAATGACCGAGCAGTAGACAAGGCAGTATAGCTCAAGACGAGAGTCAAGTCTTTGTACTTCTCTCTCCCTGAGTGACTGAGAAACACTCATTATTCTGTCCTAGGTTATCCTATTATAAATGCTCTTAGCTTATTATAAATGTTCTCTGATATAAATGTTGCAAACAGTGATCTTGGAGAAGAAAGTGAAGTTTCTGGCACGAGGAGGACAAACTACTTCTGTTTTAAAAATAAGAACAGCAGTTGTCTTGTTTGAGCCAAATTCTGTTCCATGAACAGTCATCTATCAATCTATGCAATCAGCCATAAATATTTCTAAATTTCCCCAAAATACATGTTTTTCTGATTAAAGCTGAATTTGGCCCTGAATTATTCTACACGTACTTCTCCCCATGAACGGTGAACTGAAAAAATACTAATCTATTTTAAGCACCTTGAAGCCCATTTCTTTCTTCAGCTAATGAACTATGCAAAGGAGCCTCAGTTGCCTTGGGGAAGCTTGTCAAAACCATCACAAGGAGCCTTTATAAAGCCTAAAGGACATGTATCATAATGTATAAAATTTGTCACAGCATATCATTATTACCTTTTGGGAGGCTTGTTACAACAATTATGGATGATTAAGCCATATTAAAAACAAAAGGCAGTTCCATGACCAATAGAACAAAGGAAAATGAGTTTACCATGTTTTGGCGCACTTTTTTCTGGTTGTCTAGTTTGGTGTGATAGAAAAGGAAATATTCATTAAAGATTTTCCTGACATAAAGAAATTTATTGGAGACCTCTGCAGGGAGGATGCTTTGGTGTCCAATACTGCATTTATGCAAGATTGTGTAGGTTGTCTGTGCCTGCAAAACTCGTACCGCTGTAATTATTTCTGAGGCCTCCACCTTCCACAAATCTTGTTGCAATGAACTGTGCAGGAATTAACAAAAGTTATTGGGGGATGTGGGAGGCACACAGATGCCTTTAGAAAGGTACATTATTGCAGTCTGATGGTAACTGGGGAACAAGGCTGAAAAAGTGCCTGACATTCAGCTGTCCCTATTTTGTTTACTGTCCTGAGTGCTTCCTCTCTCACTTACTTTCATTTCAGACTGAGAAGCAGCGTGAACATGATTATGTAGACGAATGCACACAACTCTCACCTGGCAGAAGGATGGAAAGGACAGCTTGGCCCAAGGGAGAAACCCATAGTCAGCACATAAACTGCAATGTCAAATACAGGTGTGCCCTTTTCTCTGGTCTCCACAAGCCTTGCACAGTAAGTAGTGCCAGACTCAACAGGAACAGGTAGACTAGCCTCAGGCAGGCTCTGGAAAGATGAGATTTGAAATCTTTGTCATGAGGAGGGAACAGCACTCTGGTCCTTAGCTACTCAGCTAATGTGTAAAAAGCATATTAGTTTTGTATCCTGCAGCCAACCTTGCTCAGTATGTTGGCTGTTTTGAATCTCAAACACAAATGCCTAACTGTCCCTCTGCACTGTGGGTTTCCTTTCGTGTTTTTTGTTGTTATTGTTTTTTAATTGTATCTAAGCCAAAGATAAATCTGATGTCTGTCTACAGTGTGTTTTGGAGCACCAAGCAGCAATCTCTAAACCCACTGTGACCAAACCAATGGTAATAAAACTCATCAGTGCAGCCATAATAAGCTGAGACAAAGTACTGCACTAATAGAGCTCTGATGCTATCAAGACAAACCAGTAGCTGTTGCACAGGAATGCTCTGCACTGCACCATGTGAAGATATTCACATTACTTTGCATAACCTTGTATTTCCAGGAGGATTTCATAGACCTGCATTGCTTGGCACTATGAGGGACAAGTTTGGTAGCAATGGGTATCACTCTCATTTAGCAGAAGAAGCTCTAAGCACCACCACTGCCAGTGGAGACCTTTGTGTCAGCTTGTGTAAGCTGGCGAAACTTCAGCTAGCCATCCATACTGGAACAGATTGCAACTCACATTTTAATTACTTGGATTTTTTTTTTTTTAATGAAATAGAATAAATCAAGATGCTTGCTAAAATTCTGATCACTGTTGGTAACCTGATGGTGTACATAAATTTGGCTAGATAAGCCTTCATAGTGAAACTCTCAAGCAGACTAGGCTGTCTAGAAATTATTAGTGTAAATTATTTTTACCTAATAGACACTGCAATTAACTTCTGATATAATTATTATAGGCCCCCTTTTTAACTCTGCCAATTTTTTTGATCTTCAGGAATAACCATACCGGCTAGCAATCTCTAACACTCTAATGGAATACCAAGTATACAAGCCATATATCACAAAAAAAAATTTTTTTAATGTGTTTATGCAAAACAAATCACCGCTCTGCTCCATCTTTTCTTCCTTTTTGTAATGAAAACCATTGCCTACAGTTATTTTCTTAAATCACATCTTTTATTATCCATGTTTTATGCCAAATTTCCTTTTTTGTGATAGCTATTTATCATAGCAAAAGCAAAACAGAAACACTTCAATGTGGGAGTTTTACAGGAGGAGGCTTTGGTGAAGATGGGATTGATACATCAAAGTCTTATCCCATGATAACAGATGTATTTAAATATTTACTTTCATTTTTGTCCTCTACAGTTAATACAATATTTCCCTAGCAGAAGCTCCTAAATGTATTTTCCCCTTTTTTTATTCTCATTAAAATTGTGATTTGATGATATATTTGTAAAGCCGTGAATAGTTATTAACATTTCTTTAAAGGCTTCGGTATTTGAATGGCCAAATTCCAGCTTGAGTAATTTGATTCTGCCTACTTAAATTGCCCTCACAGTTTCAATGAGATAACTTATTCTTCTATTCTTTATTCCAAAACTGTTCTGCAGCATTGCTGCCACTATTAAACAGATGCTCAATTTTGCCCCAGAGTTGACTTAACTGATCCCTATATACAAAACACAATACATAAAACAAACAATTTTTTCTGGATGAAAGTTGGTAAATACAAATTTTATGTTGGGCAAGTATTGTTTTTGAATGCCCATGTTTATGCTCATTTTCAGGGTAATGATATAAAAACCTTTCCCACAGTGTCCTATTAAGAGTGCTCTGGAAAGAACAGGAGAATTCATCTTCCATACCTGTTCAGAGTCTTTCCAGGGACTATCACCAAGAATATTGCCTTTAAATTGTAGGTGTCTTGCCATATGGGTATAGGAATGACCCCACCAAAGAGATAAAAGAACTGTAGGCTAAATGTGATTATCCAAAGATGCTTCAGAAAGACAGCCAATATGAATGTCAGGCATACTGTGGAGAACTCCTCACACACTTTTTGGGGCCTTTAGAAGGAAATGCAACCCAAGATATCTTTAAAGGACTTTCCCATATACTAGAATCTCAGCCTGAAGCTATCCAGTTGCTACACAGTAATTTTACTGTACCAAGAAAATCCCATTCTTTCTATGTTCGTTGAACCCATGAGATTCTCTTCCTTGAAGAAAAGGATCATAAGCAGCGAAGACCACTATCTGCATCATTTAAGAGCAGTTTTAGTGGGGCCCCAGACTGACACTGTGCAATGCATTAAAGATTTTTTTCCTATCCAGACCTATATTTCTGCTCTTTACATGGGACTTGTTCAGATTACAGTGGTTACTGTAACTTCAAGGTAACGTGATGCTACTGGGAGGTCGTGTGGGAAATCCCTGTGTTACTGCACATCAATGATTAAGCCAAATTTCAGAACAGGCTTTTGGATTTAGGCCTTTGTAAATTAAATCCTCCCTCCTCTCTTCATACAAGATTTCTATAGATAAATCTTCAAATAGGCCTAGGACAGGTAGGCCCCAGGCCTATAAAAGCTATATATAAACTGAAATTATTTCTGGGATCAATTAAAAAGGCACGTTCAAATATAGAACCCGTGAAAGTTGAAGGAATACTTAAACATTTACAAATTTGAACGCTACTGTGGCTGAACAGGGCCTCTTCTTTTTTCCCTTTGTCCTGTTTCCTGGGGTGGATGACATATACTTGGTGAGTACCTTAGAACAGGCCCTCCTCTGGGTCTTTTTCTGATGCTCTGTCTTGCAGAAGACAACCTGCACTCCTGGAGAAAGATAAATACTCTTCTGCAATATTTCTTTCTCTTTGGGGGATATAAGGCTTTTCACTTTTCTTGATGAACTGATGAGGTTTAGAGCATTACTGGAAAAACTTTCTGCACTTTGAGATTTCTCATCTTTTTTTTTGCCTATTTCTTCCAAATTCTGCTTTATTTTTTTTCCTAAAGTTTAATCTTCATCCACGTATTTTTCATATCTGTGAATCTTCATGCAGTCCAATCTTTTTCTATGTATTCTATTTCAGATAGTGAATCTCTTCTCTTACTTTTCCATCCTCATTCTGTGTCCCTCTCGGTTCTTTCTCAGCCCCAGGCTTTTCCTTGCCTCAGCATTAGAGGGAAAATGCTGCCTACCAATCTCTCTGATTATATTGAGCTGCACTTCAGGATACAGACCTGAACTTTAGCATTACTTGCTGCCTTCTGCTTGTGCTGAAGGGCTGAGACAAATGAAACAGCAATACTCAACCCTGAATGTGGAGAATAGCATTGCAGAAAATGTCAGGGCTACAGAGTCTTAATGCAATGTAAGAATCTGGAGCAAATCAAGCCAAGTAAGGGCAGGGCAGTTTATGAATCAGCACAACATCCAACTAATAGTGCAAATCCAAAACAAAATTAGGAGTTTATTAGGACTCTGTCAACTACAAGGGATCAATATTTTAAATAAAATTCTAACCAAAGCGCATCAGGATTCCTCTTAAAAATCAAGGTTGCCACAGTACTACTGTAGTCTCTGTCTTTAATAATAAAACTACTTGTGGCTTTTTATCACTTCCTCTCACCAGAGGGTGAGCAAATACAATATTAAACTTATCGTGGTGTTGCTGCTGCAAAGACTGACAACATCAGTCTCATGTGCCTCATGGTCTGTGTTCCAAAAAACGCTCTGTCATGGATGTGGGCTTTACTTAAAACAGCAGCTCTTCCCAGAATTTCTTAAATAAATTTTTTAGTTTCAGAGAAAACATGCTCAAACTTTACAAATTTCCCTCATTTCCACAGTTCAGCCACTGTTGTCAGGCAAAAAACTTTTGTCTGTAAGGAAGAGAACAGAGGACACTCTTAGTAAATGTCAGTGCTAAAATATGGTGGTTTTGGGAGCTGTCTCATTGTGTATCACATTTCCTAAACCATTACCAAAGTAACACTGTGCAGTTAACGCAGCTGAGAACAACAACGCTCTCATAGAAAGATCTTATTTTTTATGGACAGACTTCCTTATAGATCACATCTGCTCTACATGAATTTGGAATGGAAATTTTCACAAAGCAGGGTGTGTAAACTCTTCAGCCTTTTTTCTTGGCCTCCGCAGTTCCACTCTTCTTGAGTTCAGGTCGTTACACTTGGTGGTTCAGCACCAGCAGGAAATTAAACTCCAACTAAGCCACTCCCTTTCTCCCACCCCTTCTGGTGAGGGAGGGACCAAAGCAGACCCTGCGAGTTGAAGTAACAATTTACTGAAAGCAGAAAGCAGTGGAATAAGGAAGGCACAGTAGTAATAGCAGCATTAACAGCACAAGTACACAAAAAAAGAAGGTGTTTTACCCACAAAAAAGGTGTTCACCACCTCGGATTAGTTCAGTGTGGCCACCAGGACCAAAACCAAGATGGTGGCTGCTCCCTGTAGGACGTGTCCATGTGGCTTCCCCAGACAAGGGAAGATCTGCACTTCCTAGTTAGCATAATAAGTACCGTAATTTTAAAGCCAAGATTTCAAAGAGAACACTCTCAACATTACAGGAAGACTCAAACGGAGAAAACTGTGCTTTTTCCTGTGTTAAGATAGACATTCAAATGCATTAGTTATTATTGAGCACTGAATAATTATATTTGCATTACTATTACTTATTCAATTTGATTTTTAAAAATGAGAATACTTCAGTGCATTTACCATGCGTTACTTAAGAAACCATTATCTATGGTTTGAAATAATACAGAAGACTCTGGATCTTTGTATATAATTTGCCAATGTATTCTGCATTTTTCTGAAAACCTATAAAAGAAAACCTTTCCAATTGGAGATTAAAAGGAGAATAGCATTCTACTCATTATTGTAAGAAAAAGAAAGGAAATTTTAATTTTTAAAGAAACCACTGCACAATATAGTTTATTTATTTACTTACATTTTAATATTATGGTTCTCCAAATGTGCCAGATATATAAGAAAGTGTGCATTGTTACTATTCATGTATTTCTACCATGTATCTATTGATAAAGGACATACATACATAGATAGTTTTGTATACAAGCACTTAACTGAATGTTAAAAGTAAAAAAACTACTGTTTAATATTCTGAGTTTGGGTCATGGTATTGAAGGTTACACTGACAAGGTGCTTGTCATTATATTTCCTACATTTAAAATATAAATATGTGTTTTAACTCTTTTTTTTTCCACACAGACAAGTCTTACCGCATTGATAACAAGAAATATGCAATTATTGCTCAAAACATATATAATTTACAGTTTTAAGACTGACTGCAGTTAAAAGGATCCTAAACATTTCCTGAACAAAGTTATTTAGGGTGAGGTTCAAACTGTAGTCACTGCTGTTCACTGCTGTGTTCCCTGTAGTTTTCCACTGTGGCATATTATTTCTATTGTGTAATATTTGTTTTTTGGCAGATCCCTGTAACATAATAAGAGCACAGGATAATGTAACCTTATTGCCTAGTGACACATGAACTCATGGCACTGTGTGGCATGCAATAGAGAGGCCCACACCGTGGAATCTAATAATAGACAAAATGAAATGCTTCCTTTACTTAGACATTTTAATTACCATTTTTTAATTAAGATTTATATCTTGGTGTATATATACATATACACACTCAAGCATATATGTATATATAGAGAGAGAGATGTGCAACCAGTTCTTCTTCATAAGCAGGTCTTAGATTAAATGATATACAAGAACATAGGTCTGAAGTACTTCAAAGTTTGAACAAACCTCGGTCATTGTGAATCCATCACTTGCTGTTTGCACCTTCACGGGGGAGCCCTTGCTTCTTTATTTAGTCTCACTCCCCAAAGATAAGGCACCTATTTGTTTACCATAAAGGTAAATACTGTCATATGATTACTGACCTGGATGCTTAGTAACCAATTTCTGCATTCTTCCTGTTAACTAATAACTGCAAGAAATGTTTCTAGCCTACAAAACATTGCTTATTATTTAGGTGGCCTGAATGTATCATGGTGATAAGATTAGTTTCACTGGTTTTTGTCGTGATCCTCCTCTACATTACTTAGAGACACAGATCTATAGAATCTTCTCTGAATTTACTCACTTAATCTTGTGGGGCTCTCAAGTCCTTGTGGGAAGATTTGAAGATTATACAGTAAACAGGAAAATGTCATTACAGCAAGAGTCAAGCCTAAGCCATAAATTGAAGTCCTAAGCTTCTTTGGGGTTTCTGGTTGGCAGGTCTCCAGCACTGGACAGTTCTGGCCACGTTTAGCATTTTGCTTGTATTCTTGTAATTAAGTTATATCAATGCCATCTCATGCAAATTGTCTATGTAAGAAATAAATGCATTGTATATCCATATATGAATTTCAAAATCGGTTAAGATAATCATGTCACATTAAATAGCATGAAGGGGGATAGAAGTTTCAAGTGGGAACTGCTTTGGCAGTTTGAGCAGACACCCTTAAATCAACAACATAAATTTTAATATAGTAATTTTATTACACCAAATGTATGTGTTAACAGGATGCTGCTTCCAGACTATTTACAGAGAATGCAAGAGAGAAGTAAAATAATATTAATAAATTCATTTTTTTTCTAACATCTTTGTTTTTTAAATCTTCTGTAAACAATCCAGCCCAAACAAATCTTTGTTTTTATAATCTACTCAATTTCTAAAACCCCTACTGGGTTAGACTTTACAATTAAAATATGATTCTTTATGCTTTTTTCATAGGAAATGTCTACTCAGACGTTGCACAGTGTTTTCTTCAATATATGACTTTAACACTGCAAGAAATTAAAATTTTCAGAGTCTTGTTTAGGCTCATTTCTAATAACAATTCACAGACAAGTATCCATTAATTTATCACATCAGTCAGGGGCACCAACACATTGGGACACTCTTTGGGGATGTAAGCAGACTAAAAATTATCAAGATTGTCCCAGATTCCCTTTTCTTTAATAGGATTGTGATGAAGTGAAGGGAATCAGAAAATTCCCTAATTTTTACACAAGAAATCCCAGGACCACATGTTCACCTAATCTTGGTGCTGGTACCATTCCACAAGCCATAAACAATGGCTACCAGGGAAAATTCTGCAGTACCCTGAAGCACACAAGTAACACAAAACATTTGGTGCCAAGGATTCATTTTGTGCTTTGCAGGGGCTACTTTGTGCCCACCCTGGGCAGTCTTTGATTGGTGAAGTGCAGCAGGCAAGCTCTTGGAGTGTGAATCTTCCAGTTTTGTTTCCCCCAAAAGAAGGTCATTTTCAAGCTGTGAGGCTGTTCCACAACTGAATCAACTTATTCTTAAGTAGAGATAGGTCAGGAGATTACTTTTGTGTAATCCCGAGGGCACTGGCCAATGCCAGGGCTGCTCAGAGATGGCGAATAGTCCACTGGAATTCTCAACACCTTGAAAAGCATTTGTTTTTGATGTGGATGAGAATCTGGAAAAATGTAGTAGGGAACACATGAGAATAACTTGTTCCAAGCAGGACTCATGAACAGTGAGACCTGCTCAATGCACATTGTTTGTCTAGCACCCTGCTGATCGCACCCCTCTCCCTTTCCCTTTCTCTCCCTTTCTTCTTCTCTCCCTCCTCCCAGAGCCAGTAAAACCATATAAAGAAGAGAGATTATGGTGTCTAAGTAGCCATCTCAAAGTTAGAAAACCACGATGATATAACAATTGTTCTAATTTTAATAGGCAGTTAAAGAGATTTTTTATTATGCTAAATTCTCAGATTGGGTTCCTACTGCTACAATACATACAAACACCAATAAATGTTCCAAATCAATTGTTTGTATTAACATTAAACCAGATAATCTAAAAGAAAGATAATTTCTATTTAATTCTAGCATCTTTACAAGTGTCCATTTTAGCTATTGTCTCAGGTTACTGAGATTTACATTTAGTTTTGTAGTATGTATGTTCTATGTTATAGAGTTAGTATAGAGTGAGACTAATTGAGATAACCATGGGAGTTAAGATTACATATTGATAAATGCTAGGATGATATTGTGCTTCAATAATCCTCATCAGTGCAGCCGTAAAAATTAATGCTGTTTCTGTATTGCACTATTTTCTTCTAACAGTTTGAATCGAAAACATCTGATCTGGAATTGTTTGCAGTGGATAAAAGCAGCCTGTGTAGTAAAGGATCTGAAATATTTGTAAACCAGCAATTATGGCATATACCCAGCAATTTGAAATATTTCTGAATTGTTCAGCACATCCCCAAATTGCTCATGTAATGAAAGCACATGAAAATGTTATTATCATTGTTTCTAGTTGTCTTTCATTTCCCACTGGAAACTTTTTTGTCAGCTTAATACATTTTTGTTTGTTTTCAGCTCTGTCTTTATTTGGTTTTGGTCCTGGAATGAAAATGAGCTAATGACACCTTTTCTCAGTCTGCAGAGGCTTCCTCTGTCTAGCAAAAGCAGATTAGTTGCTCAGTGCATGATCTCAGCATGAGATTGTGTGTTGCTGTTTTGTTTATTCATATTTATTTTAGAGGAGGGGGATCCAGGATTATCTGTATAGGACAGTGTCATCTACACCATCTGAACACTATTAATGACACTTTGTGTCTTAAAAATAAACACAATTGACTCTTCACTGGTTTTGGGGATTTTCTAATTATTAAATTAAAAGAAGAAGTGCAATAGAAATCTGAAGAACCTCTTGCCAAAGGTCCAATTTAGCAACTCATAGCATTTTGAAGAGGTAAGAACAGAAGTGACTCAGGGATCAGGGCGATAGTTGTGTCATTTTACCTTCAGATTTTCAGTCTGAAGCTAGTCAGATTGTTGACAGGTATTAACAGAAGTATTACTTAACAGCTTGGAATAAGATACAAAAGAACAGCCACAATCCCCCCTACCCCATGCCCCAAATGTTCTATAGACACTTTTCATGCTGGAAGCATAGAACATCTGTAGCCCCACTAAAATATCTCTCAGATGACTTTCCTGCCTAGCCCCTAAGTAGTGCTGAGTTGCTTTATTCTCTGCAGCATGGCCACCACAGGCAGGGACAAGCAGGAATGGCTGCAGCGTCTCCATCGTCGGCTGCTGCCAAAAGAGCGCCTCGGGAGCACAGGCAGGCTCTTAGAAAATGGAGTGCTTCTCTGGATGCGCTGATCCACAGGGGAGCAGGCTGGCACATACTCGAAAGAAGTGGTGAATAGGGGAGGCTAACCTCAAAAGCAAATCAGCTAGTACAAAGAATTTTGATGATAATGCCCCAGTGAAAGCTTATAAAGAATTAAAATATGACAACTGTCATAACAACAGAAAGTATTGTTAGAATATGAGATTGTTTCACTAATTTTTCCTGGCATCCCTGAGGATAAGCAGGCATTTTGGTTCTCTGTTTTTCATTTTGTGTGCCTGATATCAACCTAAGCATCTAAACTGCAGTGCTTTAAAACACAAACCTTGTAGAAGAATATCAAGCTGTGTGCAAACATACTGGAGATAGATTTGCCAGTGCAACATATTGTCTCTGGTTCAATCACTCAATTGCCAATAAAACCTCTGCAAACAAATGTGTCTTCAGTTTAAACAAGAATATAATAATACATATACTTTGAAACTGCAGAGCCTACATAAACTAAATAAATCATCAGGCCACAGCAAAGGAAAGGATTACTCTAACTCCAAACCTAATGATAAAACCAGTTTTTAAAGTGGTCCTTAACAAAGGACGGAAGAAAGTGTGGACAAAATCAGATTATTTGGATGCCCAGTGATTTCTTCTGGACTTGTGCAACTGTCTCAGCCCAAAGAGAACTCATCCATGACTGAGTCTCCTAAGCATTATTGCACTACAACCACATGAAGAAAATACAAAATTATTAGCACAGACTTAAAACCAATCTGTACAAGTCATATCTATAGCTGACACACCGGGAAAAACATAGGTATGTTTAAAGTGAAATAAATTTGTAAATACAAGAGAAAGACACGTTCCTCTTCTCTTTCTCACATAAATTCACAGATACACTGCTGGCCTTAATAAATGTTTTGAGAAGAGGAAGAAGTTGTCTTCACTTTCCATTAGTCAATTAAAAACTACTGTCAAAGGAACTATATTTCAGAAGGTATGAGTACATGTAATGTCAACTTCAGACTCTTTAAAAAGATTTCAGAGTTGCTATGTTAAAAAAGAGTGATAAAAATTAAATTTGATAAACCCTTCTTGCTTTCACTTGTTAGAGTTTTTGCTGTATAGATTTTAATTTCTCCATTATACCAGGCCTCCACTATTAGTCCCTGTAAATGCTAAACAGACAATGTCTGTGTAAATTTCCATATTTTCCTGCAACAAGGATCTCTGGACATTTGTGGTTTTCCATTAAATAGTCTGAAACATCATCAGCTAAAAAGTTTACACCATACAAAGGTGAAAACTCACAGCATAATCTATTTTTATAGTAACTAGTGTTTGGTATGGTCATGGTTTTGAAAAAAAAAGTTTGTTTTTTTCTTCACAGCTTTTGACAAGAAGAAATTGCTTTCATATTATTTCCCATATTTACAGGAATAAGAGTTACTAATATTAAATACAGATTTTTAACTGTACAAAAAATTGAAAACACACAGAAAAAAAAATAACATTTCAGACATGCATCTGTACTTAATTTTGTCTAGCACTTCCTTCTTTTTCTATAACTTTCTTTTCCCTCAGTTTTATTCTGGAACTCAATATTTTCTTGATATTATTACTAAGAGTTTCTTCATTCTTCTCCTCTTTGTCCAAGATTCTTCTGCTCCGTAGAAATTAGTCTATTGGTACTCTATTATTCTTCAAACCTTTTGATTATTTTCCATTTACTTATTTTTAACTATTTCTTCTCTTATTTTGTGTCTTAACAGGTAAAAAAATTGAAAGAGGAAAAAAAAAGTTTCATAATTCTCCAGTTGAAGATAAAAGGAAAGGAGGGAGAGTACTGCAGATGTCAATTGTGAAAATTACCTTGTCTCCGTGATCAACCAGGCCTTGGATTTATTGAACTACAGGGCACTCTACAAGGCCTATTTAGTTTCTCACATTTGTTTCACAGCACTGAACTGAAGGAACCGAATGATTTGAGCACGGTTATTGATTAATATTTTTTTTTGCAGATATTGTTCCAGGCACTTCGGGAAAAATATAGGTATGTTTAAAAGAAAATAAATACATAAATAAGATGGCACGCTGGACTCCCTCTCTCTTGCTCTTTCTCTCCCACCATATGTGTATCCATTAGCCCAGCTCTGGAAAGCTCTCTGAACAATTCATAACGATAGCAGGTACTTAGGGAAAACTATAGGCATATTTTAAACTAAAACGTATACATAAATAAGATAGTAAGGCAGGCTATATGCATATGTCAGCAGAGATGTGAAAGCTGTCTGAAGAATTCTGTCAGTAGCAAGTGTGCCACAGGGCAACTACGTGAACACTCAAATGAGATGGACCAAAATAATTCCTTCCCTGAGCAGTACCCTGCAAGAGCGTGACTTAGTGATACAAAGGACATTCACAGGACAACAGGGGATGTGAAAGCTCTGCCTGGAGGAGCACTGGCTGCTATTTTAATAAGATTAATTTTTTTTGGAATATTAAATCATACCTGAAATGCTAATGAAAATTCAAAAATTCAAGATTTCAGACTCACACTTAAAAGTTGTGTACATAAAAGTACAGAACTTTGCTATGTTGTCATGGTTTTGTAAGTTTAATTCATGGCAAGAGAAAAAAATTCTCCTTAAACTCTGCTTTTTGAAGTGACTTGGGTCATGAATGTCTTCTAGGCCCTGGTGTGTCTGTTACTACTTATTAAACACATTTTCTAAATGCCTTTGGCTAAATCACAGAGAGGCTCTAAGTACCATCCCAAAGAGAGAGTGAGTCTGCAACAGCTTCTGTTTCTCAATTCACACACTTCCCAGTTTCTCACTAGAGCCTTCGTGTAGACAAATCCTTCCTAGTGACTGAAGCAGATTTTCTACATCAAAAATGTCTCTTATTTGTGTTGCAATGAAGAGATTTCATATTTCAGTGTCAAACCATGTCACTACAAGACAAACATAAAACACTTTAATCTCAAACTATGTCTACACAACGTACTGAAGGTGTGATGACAGTACAGACATCCCTTCTAGTCTGAATTTAGCTAGCATGGGAAATGAGAAGAGCCTGCATGCGTAAGTGTAAGCTAGTAGAAACCTGATGGGGATGCACCCTTGGGCTGCTAAGGATTAAAAAGGAGCCATTCTTTGGGGTGGCAGATTCCTAACAGAGCCATCTCGTTTTATGGTCTGCCGGTTGAAGGGTTGACATGTAATGTTAGTACAGAACAACACATTTTCATTTCACATCACGTACATTTTTATTGATAATATATTGAGTTTTAATATTAACATATTCCAGGCAGAAAGCCTGCACTATCAAATTCTATTATGCTGGAAAAATCATAAATTTAAACAGTATGGTTTCATAAACTGTTAAGACTTCCTTGTTTCTCTTGTTTACTCATCCTGTTTCTGGCACTAGTGTGCAAATAGTGAGATTATCAGCCAATTGATCCATTATCTTCCTTCTTTTCTCTGACTGTACAATGTATAACCCAGTCTTTTCCTGGATTATATTACTGTCCAGAATTTATATCTGTTTATAATTTCTTGGGATTTTTTTTTTACAAGTCTGTGTATGTTTGATGCTAATAAATCTTCCTGGTTTATTTCATCATGCCCTTTTTTTGATAAAATAAACTGGTTTTGAAAAGAAAATATAAAAATATAAAAACATAGAAAATATAGAAAATATAGAAAATATAGAAAATATAGAAAATATAGAAAATATAGAAATATAAAATATAAAATATTCCTGTCAACAAATGGCAAACATTCAGTGACAGATGTCAAAAATAAAGGATAAGTTAGAACACTTCAGATGTTGCCTCATGTCAGAGTTTCAGAAGTCTACAACCATTGTACGTTTGTACATGGCCCCTGCTTTTGTGACATAATCAAATATTAAAAAAAAGACTAAAGATTATAAATAAAACTCAAAAGAAAATGTTGAAATTCTTAAATAAAATCTGAACATTTGTAAAAAACTTTCAAGTGCTACACTGATTAGAAGTAAACTGTTTCCCAGCTGTAGAGAGGATAAGATTTAATCTTATTATGAATCAGAATAGAAAGATCTAGAAATACGATTTCTGGTAAAATGGAAAATCAAGTTTTTGAGCAGGGCTATTGATCCTTATGCTAAGTGTGGCCTGTATGACATGAAAAAGAGTCAGGTTCAGCCTCCATAGGAGCTGGAAGCTCCACTTGTTTGATAATGAAGAAACAAGTAGACATTCTCTTTTGTTACAGTTCTAATTCACAGACTGTTCCATGTAACAGAATACTGATTACCTTAAGTGGATTTCACAGTTGACAGAGACCTTTGCCGGGAAGACAAGCTTGACAAAGGCAATTGAAACTTAGCTAATGAAGAATACAAGATCCACCTTTCAGGAATGTTAAGTAAGTGCTTTGCTTTTCATGAAAGGTACCTCTTTTATATGTAAAGTAACCATAGAAATGTCAACATTTCATTTTAAGACACCTTGCTAAGTTCTGCAGAGGGTTATCAAATTACCTTTAGGTTTTCCTTTTCTGTAATTACATTTATTCATAGAGCATTTCCTTGCAGTGAAGCTGCATGAACCATTGCTGAAAAAGGCACACTTAATGTTTGCTTAACACAGCTTAATCAAACCAGTCTTCATATTGACAATCACAGGATGGCAGAAATTTTTCTTGCAAATGAGGGCTATGCAGGTGTGTGTTTAGTTATTACACAGTTACGTGAAATACACAAAAGTGCAGGTGACAGCCAGTACCAAAAAAAATGTTCTTTTGGGATCATGTTACCTTGGGTGGCTCAAAATATGCAAATAACTACTGCCTTTGGTGCTTCTTGAGCTAATGCCAGCTCGGAATTAATATGAATTTGGGATGCTTTAGAGGCTACTGAGAAAGATGAGCAAAACCTTGCTTGTGTGGTTGGCCAGGGTTCTGCTTGTTCAGCCAGGATAAAAACCACCCAATCCAAAAGCTTTAAGATTAACCCCCTCCTTTTTATACAAAAAGTTGCTTCCTCAGTGTAGATCTGATGGTACTGCAGCATTCTTACACACCACAGGGCACACTGATGTGATCCTGTGCTACTGTGAGTATTTTATGGCTCACCTGCGTTTTTAAGGGAATTGAGTATTTAGGTTTCAGCACCAGTAAGATGTTTGATATGCACATAAATTAAAGTTGTTGAGGTAGTGGAAAGTTTCAAAGACTTCTTAAAGCCAGGAAGCAGTTTATTTTCTAGTTATTCCAGGTTTACTGAAGAAGCCAATCAGAGAAAGATTCCTTTGAAAATGATCTAGTTTAGAGTTTTTGCTCTCCCTTTTCTGAATCATGTCCTACATGATAGTTTCAATTATTTATTACAAGGCAATGGTAAAAAAGTGTTAATTAGCAAAGATGAAAAAGACCGACTCAATGGGAGCTCCTGTAAAGGAGCTCTCATTTCTAATGCCTGAGGTGACCACTAATTTACAGCTTTTGATAGCTAGCATGCATGGTTCACAGAATAAATTGGTCTTGGGGAAAATACACTGTACACCTTATTCGCTGTGGTTAATAAAGAAGATCTAGCTTTTGCTGTTGTTTTGCTTTTATTTTTTTAGTTCAGGCAATTTAGTTTTGATAAAATGGTTTAACTTGACAGTGTTAGAAATTAAAATATGCAACGAGAGAAAGAATGACACTGGAACTGCAAGATTTTCTCCATTCAGCTGAAATGCCCATACCCAGCCCAAGAGGCCAGCTCTAAAAATAATCATGCTTTTTTCTCATTTCTGTGCCGATGTCAGCTAGTCTTTTGCATCTTATTAAAAGCTCTTTTGAAAAGCTTTAAAAATACTAATATCCCAAGATCTTTTCTTTTTTTGTCTTAGTAACAGTAAAAAAGAAAAATAACACCAGATGATTATTCTAATAATGGGAATCATACAGAAGATTGAAACTAAAATTTCTCTTAATGCATCAAAAATATCTTCATACATTATGTTTTAATATTTAATCACAGCTAGACCTACACAACAGTGTGAAACAAGTTCCTTAACAAAATTAAGTATTTTAATTAATTAGAATACTGAACAAGGGTAAACAATACAGTGGTTAGAGGTCTAGTTTGACTCTTTTTTTTGCCTGTAATCTCCAATGGAGATATCAGCTTGCTTCTTGAAAGTTAGTACACAAGAATGCATATTTATCACTGGATAATCCTAACTGGATTTTATATAGATGTGGCTGATATGTGACTTGCATGTGAAGGATTCTGTCTCTCCCTCCCTGCCCCTCCTTTATTCCCAACTCTCCTCGTCATTAACTAACAAACAAACAAACAAACAGAGAGAAACACCATGAAAACTTCACAAATTCAAAAGATCAGCTAAATATGTCTTCTAATTTTGTTCATATGTTTTGGCATTTAACATTGCTAGGTCAAGAGAACCATGTTAAATTTTTAGTGACCACTATGGGAGACTAGGAGTTCCAAGGATCCAAGATGTGCTACGCATCACTCACAGCAAACCCTTCAAGGAAAGCAGGAGTCTCAAATTCTGAGTATTTTTTACTTTACCTCAGGTCATTGGCTTGGTGTTCAGGTGGTAGAAATTACTGGAATATTTTTTTCCAATGATATCTGAAAATGTGAAGTTTTTTGATGGAGTGCCTGTTCCATCAGTGCTAACCCAGAAATCCAGACTGTCCACCTACTTCTTTCCAGTTCTGCTGCTCTTGCTTATGCCTGTATTCTTCATGTTTTTTCCCCAACATCACAACCATGGAGGACCAATTCAAACCTCCAAGCAGATGAATTCACATGAAAAACTCACTCTTTTCTGAATTCTTTATGTTTAGATCTTTCAAGCCTTTCAGATCTTTCTCAATTAACACCTCTCCACTTAGCCTATTTTCCTTGTTTATTTGTTCATTTTGTTGTTGTTTTCTTTATTAATGAGATATTAATTGACAGTCTGTGATGTTTCTCATGCTTCAAGGTTTTTTCATCTCCTGATGAGCCTTGCTGAACATAAAATGAGAACAATGAACAAAGTCATTGTGAGAGTTAAACTAAAAAGAACTATAAAATGGTAAAGCCCAGAATCCACAGCAACAGATAAAAGATTAACATGATGCTGCTGTTGTGATGAGTTCATTATCACCGTGTTCTAGTCAGAACAAAGGTGTGAAAGGAGATGAAAGTTTAACAAATTTAGAGTGTGACGTGAAAATAAATGAGATAATCTCAGTCTATCCTAAATTGCTATGGGCTTCAGGACACTTAAAATCCAGGAACAACTAAAAGTCAGATACTCCCAAACTAACTGAAATAATTCAACTGTATAGATAGAAAGGTAAATTTACTGGTCTGAGTATCTGAGGTGCATGTCCTCACCTGGAGAGGAATTTTTGGAGCTCAGGTTTTTGAAAAGATGTCGTAATACTTGATTTTACTATTTTGATGGCAGAAAGTAATGATCTTCATTTAATTGTCATCCTGTTCTTCAGATTTTTAACATTCTGGAAAATATTTTGGATATTTAGCATTACTGAAGACAGACAGAGTTTTACAAACAGTGATTCTCTCCATTGTCTTATAGAGGCTTTCAGCCTTATTTTATTACTCTTTATTACCCTCTATGCATTGATCAGAAGGCCCATTAAGAGTAGATGTATAGTTCTGACATAGCTGAGGCTGGATGTCATGAATTTCATACCTGTCACCATGTGGCATGGCATTTCCTGTGCAAATTCATGCCTCCTGAAATTTCCCTCCTCTGTTTAAAACCAAAAGACATATGCTTTTTTTTACATATTTGCATGTCTTCCCATGCAAAGTCTTTATTTTACCAAAAAGGGAAAGGACTAGTAGGTGATTTCAGAGATTGTGCTCTGGTATTTCTTTCAGCCAGGGCCAGTGCCAGCATCAAACAATAAAAAACAACTTGAAAGTACAGAGAGCAGAGGGTATCATCCGCTGATGTTGAGGTGAGAGCATTTTTTTAATACTGATTCTTTTCTCTTTCACTTTCTGGTGGCGTTAAAAAACGTGTCACTCAGTTTTAGAGACTGGTTCTGGGAGTAGGCAGTAGGCTTAACCAATCAGGAAATTAGAGTCCCTATCATGCAGCTTCTCTAGTGAATCACAGAAGGGAGTGAAACAAAGCAAAAGGGATTTATTAAAGATAAAATTTAATTAAAATAACAGAATATGAAATATAATAAATATTAAAATAAAGCATTGTCTTCTGGGGCAGGTAGTGACATGAACATGGGATTAGTTTTAATAAGGTGAATAACCCTTCACTAATACGAGTATTGGGGTCAGAGTCTAGCCTAAGCTTTTGAATATTTCCTTGGGTTCAGACTTTTCTTTTCCCAGGTATGAAACAGTCAGCTTTTTTCTCTTCTAGCTGCACATAATTTTGAAAATTGTTTGGCAGACAAAAAAGAAATAATAATTGAAAACTTCTAGTCTCTGTTTCATAAGGAGGGGGAATTAAAGCCTATTCCATTTTAATTAAGTTCTTCAAGTTTCAGTTGAGATACCAGAAGTACCATTGGTGCACCAGAAGACACGAAAAAATGAGTTAACTCATGTTCCTGTACAAAAGTGGATGACAAGTAAAACTAAAATGGCAAGGCACATTATGCAGATTTTTTGTGACTGGCAGTTAAAGATTTACATAAAATTAAAATAACCTTTAAAATTAGGACAACGAGGTCACTCTAATGTGATCTGAATTACTGAGCTAATGGTATTCTTATCCTTCCATGTCTTCTAGCCACTGCTGCTGAAAATCCAAACCTGTGAAAGAGCAGTTAAGTTGGAAGAAAACCAACTGAGAAAACTATCCCATACTTCATTGGTGGTACATCTGAAGGCAAAATACAGTTCTTAAGTAGTTACTTAAAGCCAGAAACTATTACAACTAAAAATAAACAAAATAGCTATTATTTCATATTACTCTTCCTTCTACATTTCAGACCAGTGGGGTTTTTATGCAGACAGAGATTTGATTTTGGTGTATATTAATATATATTAATATACTATAAAAAACAAGACTGCAAGGTCATCAGTTAAACAGCAGTAATGAAATTAGCAAATAATACTTAATTGATTTTCTGAAAAGTAAAGTCAGGATCCAGCTGCATAAAAGGTACTTTTATGCTGTACTAGTAGTGAAAACAAACCCAAAACTGGATTAAGTGGCCAGCTGGGGATACTGACCCCATAATTGAAGACCTGAGTGGTAAACAAGTATTTTAATTACCTCAATGAAAAGAGTGTCCAGGGGGAGAGGGGAGGAGTGACCAGAGTACATGGTATTCTGGCAGTCTTCTAAAGATCCAATCATTGCTCAAGAGTATAAATTAGAGGAATCATAAAGAATATAGAATCTTTAGGATTTTATAATCTCATGTTTTCCATTTCAGGCTCTCCAATGGATGGCAGAATCCAGGCTACTAGTTGTAAATAACCAGGTATGCAGACTTCCTTGCTTTCAGGACAGGAATTTTAGCTCTGTTTCATGAGTGTGTCTCTTTGTTCTTTGTGTGGGAGGCTGTTTTTCACAGTCTTTTTATGATAAAAACGGTGACACTTTTTATTTAAGGTTTCAATATGGTTGTTAGATGTGATTTGTCTAAATTCATGATTAAACAAATTATATATAGTTGTCTATGAGCTTTTCTTCCTATTAGAGAATGCTTCCAGACATGCATAAATACATACATTTGCTTGCAACCTGTGTACATCTATAGGTACATATTTCTTAAGTAACTTGATTCATACACTCTGAACATTGGGCGGTGTTCACAGTGATGACTGTAGGATACCTCCATCTCAGTATTTTGTGCAATGATTTGGATGTAAGCACAAAATCAGTGCTGATACAATGTATGGCTGATGCAAGGATTGGCTGAGTGGTAAATAATTATAATCGGTCCTTGCATTTGTCTGGAATGATCAGTATTAGAGTGGTTATCTTTATGTGGCTGGTGCGGGGTCTGTCTGTACTCTGAGGCAGCCAGACGCCTGCGAGCTCCAATTCAAAGGCAGGCGGATGCAGGCAGCCTAGCCAGGGTGTTTGAACTCTCAGCACTGCTCATTAGCTCATTGAGCTCACGGCCCCACTGCTCCTCGCTGCACAGCCCCTGTTTGCTGCTGTCTGCGTTTGGAGTGTTAGTAGAAAGCATTTGTGTCTTCCTTAAAATCCCTTCACCCTTGATACTCTGGGCTCATTACAGCAAAATCAGTTTTAAAAGAAAAAATGCAATTCTTTTCATCTTAATGAAAAGGAATTGGAGTCCTACCTGTAGCACAGGGGACTCGGCAAAGGTTCCTAAGGACAGACATCTGTTGTGGGGATTATATTGGATAAACAAACTTAGGTATGGAAAAAATTTAATTAAAATAAAGCTATCTTACGGTCTTCTAAACTCAGAAATAATGGACAGGAGCAGTTAGGTGGTGATAATCCTTTCAGATGGCACTGAAGGTAAGGATGCTTGAAGGTTTTATCCTGATCTCATGTCCACAATAAAACAGAGAAGCTGAAAAATTATGAAAATAACAAGTCACAAATACTAGGCAAATTTTTTATAGTTAAAAAAAGTCTCAGTCTCTTTGGTGTTCTCAGCAAAAGCATGGGGCAAAACCTGATTATAGAATTCTATGTGAAAAACAAGAAAATACTGAATTTTGAAAAGTTATTTTTTATTTCTTGGAGAAAGGTCTATCAAGCACCTGAGCACCATGCAAACAAAGGTATGGTTGCCTCACAAAGGGGCATTAGCTGAGGTGATTTTAACCTAATGACTTCAGATTGGGTTGTCAGAGACTGTAATAATATACTTGTGTATGTGTATGTTTGTTAAGCTGTGAAGATTAACTGTGAGGCAAATGAAAATCAAGATCTCTCTTTCTTTGGGCAGAAGACCTGGGAGTAGGTGAAATGTAATACCTCTGGTACTGAAGAGTTCAAACTAAATTAGCTAACGCTCCCTTCTACCTTTAATATCCACGAATCTATGTATTCTTATGCTTCAAGAGCATATTAATGCATCATTTACAACTAGAAGCATGTTTGTGTTTTAATGACACGTTTGTCCCGAATACGTGGTGTGTGACCATGTGTGTTACCGTGATATATTAAAACTCCCACAGCCATGTCATGTCTCCCAGATGCAATATTGCAACCTGTATTTGCTTAAGCACTTCAGCTATGGAACGTGGTACATTTCCTTCTCTTATCAGCACAGATTTGCAGAATTCACTTACATACAAGTCTGTAGAGAATAAAAGAGTACTTCAGGTTCCATAAAAGTTACACTTAATGACTATTTTGATTGCTGTGGTTTTCACCTCAATTTTTATGTTTAAGTATTCAATGCATTTCTTTCCAATCTATCACAGGAGAGTTTTACCCAAAATGATGCAGTAATCAAACTGGCAGTTTTTTACTTTTCAGTTTCTCATCCTGAATGTAGCTAGCTTATTATTAGCCTGTTAGCACTATTGCTTGTTAATTACTGTTTGTTAATTGGTTTTTAACTGGATTACTAGTAAACCTTCCAGTAGTCCCATATAAAAGAGGATCTAAAAAGAACACTTTTCAGTTGCTTTAAAAATCAAATCTAAAATGAATGGTCTTTCTCATAAGTCTGTGTAGAAATAGAAGCATACTGACAAATAAATGTACTGGGCTAAATAAAAAATTCGGTTTTTAGTTAAAAAAACCCCGTGTTTGCTTTTCTCAGCCTAGGGGAAATGTCAAAAGGTCTGACATACAGAAAAAAAATACCACACACCCAGAAAATCATCTCTTTTGAAGTTGCTGCAGTTAAGGCACTCTTAAACTTGGGTATCTAAAATTAAAAAAATGTAGCTAAATGTTAAAATCTTTTCTATTATATAAAAAGTTCTTATTAGTGGAGTCTGATATGGACACACAATGTGACAAATATTAATAAGCCACTTAGAGAATAAATATCTAAAAATTTAGTAAATACACAGTTTCTAAGCAACTGAAGCCATCATGTTCCTCTCCATGTTTCCATTCTAGATCTGTGTTCCACATTCGTTCTCCTCACTAGCACATTTTGACATTGACTGTTCTGCAGTGATATTTGAATTGAGTTTTTGCCTAGGAGCCATAAGTTCAGACACTATATACTCATTTTTAGTACAATCTGTGACCACAAAAGACACACAAGAAACTGTTTTTCATTTCCATTTTGACTCTGCAGTACAATTACCACAGTTCAGTCACCTTGGACATTTCATGCCACATTTCTGTCTTACATTTTCCTTATTTCATGAATGCTTCTTACTATATCTTTCTTCATAAAATATTCTATGAAGGCTTTAAATGAAAGGTGAAATATGGAATTATTTAAATCAGGAGAAAGGCTAAAAAGCTGCAGGGTAAAGCTGCCACTCAAAGGAAGCTTAGCAAGCTGGAAAAACCTCATGAAGCTCAATACAGGAAAGTGCAGAGCCTTGCACTTGGGATTCAGTATTCCCGCACACCTCTGCTGTCTGGTTGCTGATGAGCCGTGGGGTTATCTAGAGAGGCTGGAATGCACGTCAGAGATTTTGACTGGGCCAGGCCCTGAGCAACTTCATTCAACTCCAGAGTGGAATCAGGGTTGAAGTTGTTTTGAGTCAGGTGCTGGACAAAACATCTCCAGAAGTCCCTCCTGAAAAAAAAAACAAAATAAAAAATTCCATGTCTCTGTCTCAGCACAGTTTCTTTCAGTGTTGTACCTGAAAGAGCTACAGTGGCTCTCGGAATTTGAGCACACAATGGAGTTACACATTCTGCCTCTTATATTCCCCTCCAAAAATACATGGTAATTTAGAGTGCAAAAGAAAGGTGTTGTCTCCTCATTTTACTGATTTTTCATCTCTTAAAAATACAACTGTAAAGAATGTCTTTCTTCCATGATTAGATCTGAAATGCCACGAAACTACGCAGCAGGTTGCTCTCTCTCAACTATAAATTTTATTGCTACTACTTCCCAAGTTCTCTACTAAACATGGACAGCTTGTGAAGTACTTCAACCTGTCTGGCTTCTGACAGGGCTTTCTACAAAACTGACTTATCCAAGAACACTCTGTAGCTTTCATGACTATCACCCCACAAACCTTACTTCTTTGGAAAAATCCAGTGGGAATCACAGAATAACAGCAACATTAGCTGAAGTCCATCTTTCTGTGGAAGAGCACACAAGCAGAATTTACTTTTGTGTCACAACTCTGAATTTGGGAAGAATACTGCTCCAAATTTTGTATGAATGATCAGACTACTGCAACCATTAGAATACATACATACATTTTTTCAGGAGAACACAGGTAAAGATCAGACACTGTCTAAAAAAATAAAACAAAGAAGACCCTTACTGCTAAATATATTATTTAATAGCTATTGATAATGACATAAATTGAGCATATGGGGTTTTTAATCTACTGCTAATAAGAATAATAATATTGATGATGATGAAGAAAAATAGTTTAATACTGTTCTATCTAGCTTTGCACTAGATATGCTCTATGACTTGGACACCACTATAGGAAATCCAGGTTACATAAGGAAATATTGAATTTGTGTCAGGAAAACTGCTTACATGGTAATACACATATTGACTTAATCAAAAAATGCAAAATGACTGTGCTTTATAACACTTAGAAGATCATTAGACTTAGTATCTCTCTGCTGACATATTAACCTTTCTACAACCATGGCAATATATACTTGTCAGGGGTGGTTTTCTTTGGGTTTTGTCTTTTAGTAAATATAAGGTTAAACAACATAACTTTGACTTTCAAAAAGCAGTTATATTGGGATTGTTGGATATGATTTTACACTATGAATATTTAAATGTGTGCCAATATTTCTAAAATGATGGAACCATAGAAATTAAATGTATTTTTCTTCATGGCTTCCCCACAGTTTTCTCCATCTGTTTTTTTTAGGTGCTCCAATTTCCATTAGGTTAAAGATTTTACAGCACAGACTGTTTTTCTAGAGTTTCTGATGTCAAGTTTCTCCAGAGTCACATTAACAAATTACAGATATGTGCAATATGCTTTCAAAATACATAAACCTGGTATTCCTTGAGAGAATTTTCTTGCCAGTATATTGATTAGGAAAATGTTCCTTAATACTATCTCTTTAAATTATCACTGTTTAGTTAGGTATTATTGCTGAATTCAGGATTGATTTCTTATGTCAGGATACATTGGTCCAGGCTCTCACCTATTGTAGCCAAGTTTTCTCAGAATAAAAACAGAGTGAGGTGACCTTGGATTCTGGCGATGCTGGATGCCAGCTGATCCAATAGTTAAAGGCCAGAGGAGTACAAAAGTTATTCCAAATCATTTTAGTTGCCAACAGCAGATTGAGATTGTCCAGGTAGACCTATCAGCTTTGTGGAGAAAGGCTTTTCCTTTTTAGGAGTTATTATGAAAGTTCTACGTTCTCAAATTTCCTCCAAAAAAATACTTCTGCTGCAGAGCTATTGAGCTGGAAGTGTCTCTGTTTTGGGGGAGATTAAGTACTGCTGGCGTAGTCCACTGACTTCTGCACTAAAATTGTAGTCCCTATTTTGAACAGTCACCTCTCTATTGAATTAACTACACCTCTAGCAAATATTTGGACTCATACCTTTTGTTTCTTTGGAATGAGAACTAAATTGATCTATAGGCAAGATAATCCATATCTCTAGGGCTATGAAATAACAAAAACTGCACCACTAGTGTTTCTGAAAACTATTAAAAAGATGCAGTGAAGAAATAGACATATTAGAATGTTCAGCAATCTTCTGGTTCTCTTGTTCAAATTACAATTTATGGGAGAAAATGGCTACAGTAGTCAAGAGTGAAATCCACAGAATGGAGACAAAAGGTCTCAGTTTCTAAAGCATGCCAAAGAACATAAAATGAGATCATATTATTCTGCTGAGCTTCCAAATTCACACGGCTAGATTTTACTGTCATTAACTTGAGCAATTATTGAAGGAATTTCTATGGTGCAGCAGAGCACAGACCTAAACTCTCAATTCATAGTCATCCATTTAACATTTCTGCTTTCATCAAATATGTGGTTTAGACATGATTAAGAAATAAAGCTACAAAACCAGTAGAAAAAAGCCTTCTATTGTAACATGTCTTGCCAAGAGGAAACCAAATACTGCAAAATAGCACTCAAAGAGATGCAGATGTTTGAGTCTGTGCTTTGGATTTCTGTGAATTTAAGAAGGACAGAAGCTTAAGTTAAAAAAAAAAAAGAAAAAGAAAATGATAATAACAAAATGAATTTGTGCATACTTACCCAAGGTGACTGATATGCATGTAATGAATGCATCATTGAATGATTTTTTGTCCTAGCACCATCAGGAAAAAAGAGCCTTCCATTTCCTGTTAAGAAAATAAAATTAGTTCCACCCAATACTGACCTTTTACTAGTTTAACTTTCCCAGAACCCTTCAGAATAATTATTTTAAGAAGGTGATCAGTAATGACAGTATCTAATACAATGATGTCTATAATGCATCATCTCCTACACCAACAAAATGATAATCGTTACAAAGGACTTGCCTGCGGTGTTCTCTATTCCCATGGCAGAAGGTAATGACTGGAGAAATTCAATATTGGGTCTAAGTTGCAGCTTCTTCAGAAAGAAAAGGGATGAACATCTTGGAGAACTGAAAGAGCTGCATAATCAATGGCTCTTCTCTTACGTTGCATGTGGTGAATGGGAAATAATAAAACAATAGATGTGTCTTATGTTTGAATTCAGGATCCATCATTTCACAGGTTCACAGTCATTATTTGGTCTACATAATTATTCTGAACATTTGAATTAAACTAAGAATAATTGAATGGGAAAATGAGCTGAACCTCATCTCAAAAGAGGACTTGGCTACAGTTAGAAAATATTTTTGCATGTATACCTTAAGTTTGTATGACCATGGAAATAGGAAGTAATGTATACATCCACTATTTTCAGATGTTACATCAGAGAATAAAGAAATAGTGAAAAAGTGGCAAGTAATCCCCCAACCAAAAAAAAAAAAAAGACAAAAAAAAAAAAAGGACTTTTTTTTAAGGAATCAGTTTCCCTGTCCAGTTCAGTGCTAAGCTGTGGATACAGTGGTACCAGCACAGCACCAAGAGGGGCAGGGGGCAGTGGCTGGAGATAAGGACATTTAAGCCAGGATTGCCTTCAAAGAAATTAACGTGGCACCCTTCTTCAGGGGGAGAATTCAGACCTCAGGAAGAGTCCGTGCTCCTCATCTAAATGAGGCAGCAGCTCAAAACCTGCCATGCGTGGGCTGCGCTGCGACCCCAGTGCCTGTGAAAGCACTCTGGCTGTGACCACTCTCACCCCTAATCTGATCCCTGAAAACCAAGCCTTAGAAGATGTATAAAGTACTTACTCACTTCTGAACATGCTTTAAAGCTATCCCTTGGAGCAGATGGAGTTTATTTTGTAATCTCTGTACGGCAGCTGAGTGACAAAAAATACACTGCAATGCAGTCCAGGTTCAGTGTTTTCCTTCAAATTATTTGAAATATAATAAAAATTACTTTGTCTAATCGAGGCACCCTTTCCTGTCCAAAGGGAGAGGTTAAGTTATTGTCAATGACATTTGGTTAAATATTTGCTAATTTATTTTTCATTAATGGATGTATTTGTTAGTCCCTGAGATAGCCTCAAGAACTCAGCACTAGAAAATCTTTGACTGTCCTATTTATAAATGTTTTAGTGATCTAATCAAAGTAAAGGAACAATGGACTATGATTTAAGTAAGCATTATAAAAAGAGCTAGTGAACAGCTAGTCTTATCTTTGCACCATCTATTTTTGAGTAATTTTGAATAAGAATGAATTCCTTAATTTCAGTCTGTTTGGAAATAATTTATGAACAGAATTAGGACAGACATTCTTGAATATATTAATTTTTGTTTCCTCAGTTCTAACAAATGTTAAAAATGAAATTTTTTAGAAAATATATCCTCATTTCAGCCTGAATTTCTCATGGAGAAGAATGTGACACAATCTGGAAGCCCGTTTTTTTATCTTGTTTTTCCAGAAATTGGGACAACTCAAAGTGGAGAGTGAGGGGGAAAGAGGCTTTATACTATTCTGTACTAAGAACATAACATTATAATATTATATAAATTCTTTATCTGTGTATTATAATAAGAGCTCTATAGTATCATTCCATAATGACTTTACTTTTTAAAATTTAACATGTACTTGAAAAGAGGAACAGAAGTCTTGATGGTGTACTTCAGTTACCACTTACTTATTTCCACATAATATATGCTTTAGCTGACTTTACTTGCACTTTGGCTTTTTATGGTAATTGCCTACTTATCCTGTTCTCATCAACTAATCAGGAGTAATTATTACATCTCTAATTGACCAACAATAACTACTGTATCTTCTTCTGCTAATTAAAGGCTTGTTTAGGAGAATATTTAATTTGCTGTAGTAACTTTTTCTTCTTGGTGAGCAAGTCAACTTATTCATTATATTATTATTTTTTATTTTTATTCTGCTTGTATGAGGCAGTGCATGCAAAGTTCCTTAAGAAGATTATGTATAACACCTTATATCTGCCATAAAAGGGCTCAGCTGAAGCTTATGTTATTGTTAAATGCCTTGTAAAAGGAATCTGTGACAAAGTTTCAGTTACGATATGGAAAAAATTCTAGCACAGGAAAAACTCAAGAAAATAAAATTATTTTTACCACAGATAATTTGTTAGGGATCTTATTTTAGGCTAGTTCCCAGCTTACACAGCCTTTAATGAGATCCCAAAGATAACATCATCTTGGTGGAGTCAGAGCTCTTTGGTCATAATGCAAAGGTGACAGTCACCATCAGGCAGAGCTGTCCTCACGCCTCTAAAACTTAGTGATTTCAGTCATCTTGGAAGTTGGACTGAAGCAGAGGAGGGAGCAAGGAGACCACCCTGGGTACTCTTCTACCACACAAGCTCTTCAAGAGCGCTGGTACTGCTGCCATGCACAGAAGTAGGCAATTTACAGAAATCTCTGGGGACATGCTCTGAAGATGTTCATGGAGGGGAGCCTTCACACCCACATCCAAGCAGTGTCTGGAAAGTCAGGTAGCAGCCTCAGTTGTATGGCCAGAAAATGACATGATTTCACATCCAGTTCCTAGTGTTATCACTTCTTGCCACAGACAGAACACTGATTTGGCATTGCCTAGTCCTCAGATTTAGCAAATCTGTGTGTAGGGATGAGCAAATTATGTTTAACCTCATCTTAGTTCCATGAGCTATACCACAACTCACAAGTTAAAGACTGTGTAAGACCCAAGAAACCACACTTCCCATAGTGCAGACTCGGAAACTGAGAGCTGCATAGTTTCTTTGTTCAAGTGTTAAAGGTCCACTGTTGCTTCTGTCAGAGTTCCTAAAAAAGTGCACTCTCACATCATTCCCCCATGCATTACAATTTATATACGCTCATGAACCAAGACAATGTATGTGAGCTCAGCCTGTTGACAAAAAGGAAGAGGTCAATAGATATTTGGGACTCCACAAAGCATCATCTGGGAGTTACAGAACTACAAAATAAAGTCCTTCATATTTTCTTCCTAATCAATTATTGTTAGTAAGTTAAAATACTAGGAAACCTTTGCCTTAGTCTTACAATATCTGAAGGGGAAAAAAATCTTTTTTAATACACCCAAGAGCTTATTTTTTTTTCAGGGAAGATTATCTTTCTGTCTTTCTGTGAAGAAGACAAGGACATTTTATTCTTACAGAAATCTCTAAAAATAAGTGTATTACAACAGAAAATAGGGCCAAAGAAACATGCTTGGCATAAGGTTGAGAAGATTTAAACTGTGTGGTATGTAGCATAATAAATAAAATCTTTTTTTTTTACTGAAAAGAATGAGCTATTCTGCCTGACCTTGGTCAAATTAGAGTGGTTTTCACTCATAATAAACTACTGGCGTTGTCTCTGAAAGGCCACACCTTCCATAAGCAGAGACCTTCATTTCCCTTCCAGCAGCCTGGGAAGCATGGGGGGCCTTTTGAATGTAGGAATGTTTTTTTTTCTGCTATTCTGAAAATTAATCTGCAGCTTATTTAAAGGAGAGTGCCATTTTGGAATCAAAACTAAAGCAGTGCCATTTCACCTCCTGTGTGATGCTTCTGTAGTTCAGGTTCTGGAAGTGCACAGGGTATTTTTGTCTTGGTATGTCAGTTTTGCCGCATGAGGGCAGCTCCTTATTTCCAGTAACAGGTGATCCTTGGAATCTCTCCAAGCTGTAGTAGTTGTATCTGACCATGTGCTTACAGGAGAGGGGATTGTCATGTTGTGTTTTATGTGTGTCCTTGGTCTTGAACATTTACTGCTAGATCTGAACAACTTGGCCTGTTCCTATCTATGAAGGCAGAAGAGCATGAAGTCTGTTTCTGAAGGAAGACTTAAAAGGAAAATAAATCCAGGATCCTTCTAGCAGCTGGAATGGAATTAATTGGAATAATTAATAAATGCTAAATATCATATTGAGTTGGAAACAGCTGGTTTGAATATGAAGAAGCTTAAAAAAGATACATAAGAAACTTTCTGTGATTGGGAGAGAGAGCTTAAAAGTGCTTTTTGGCCTAACACACAATTATTTCATACTAAGTTACATATAATAGTAGTTGTAACATACAATTATTTCATACTATTTCTAACAACAGACAATTAAAATGAGAGATGGAGAACTAAGCACGAGCCAAAGGGGTAGCAAATCCTCGTAAATAAAGCGAAGGTTCCCAGTGCGGTGGTTTATAAGAATGAAGTAGACTCAATTCTCCCTATTTGGACCTATTTCTTAACTTTTTCGAGGAAAACCAAAACCACTGAGGGGTTGCAGCTCAAGCAGTCTTGCTAGAACATCTAACATGGCTGGTTCTGAAGATTCTCATTGGAAGTAGAACATGTTTCTAGCACCCCAAGCTGATTTCAGGATATTACAGAATCTGCTTGTGATTTCAACACCAAATTAAAGGGGACTGTGCTGAATCTAAGTCACAGGCTTTATTCAAATTAATTGATTTTTTAAAATAAGTAGTCAGACTGGGTTAACTGGGTGAATTAATTAATAGTGACTCAAGCATCTGTAGTTTTTACACACTGCTAATTCTTGGGTTTCATAAATGTGTAACTTATGAGCTAAATCTACAAAATTGTCCCCTACCACTCAGCGGATTAATATCTTACTCAATGTAAGGTTTCATGTTAATAAATGTATGTTTAAACAGGCAATGTAGCTGAATAAAAACAATACTAGTAGATATAATATGAATAAATAATAATAATATAGTGACAAAATAATCTGAATAAAACCAGATTTCCCCATTTGTTCAGTTCTCATCAATTGAGAATGGCTGACTTGAACACAAAGCTGGAAAAAGACTATGTAAATAGGTAACTTCAAAAGAGTATTCATAAAAATTTGGATTCAAAATATCCAGAAGAGCTTGTTTTCATGCTCAGAATATCAGTACATTTGAACCTACACAAGATGCAGAGGGAGAATTGTAAAGCTGAAGGGAAAAATTGCTGTGATAGGCGAAAAGCAGCTATTTCTCATTTTATATTGAAATTCAAACCATTTGGGGCCTGAGTCCTTAGGCAATTTCCTATATAGGAATTCATTTAATGATGTTATTATTTTCCCCTCAAATTGATGAAATGGAAGACATTATACTTTTAAATACTCCTTTCATATGTGGAAAAGATCAGAGAACATTGAACTGCTCCAGATCTGATTTTCTGCAAGAGCAGAACAGGATTTCTGGCCAGCTCAGTGCAGTATGAAGCATAACCATCAATTCACAGAGTATAACAGGGATGTTAACATTTCCTCTTCACTATAGGCAGCTGGAATAGTTTAGTATCAGAGAATTATAAAATATGTGATGCTGGAAGAGACGCCTCAGGATCACTGAGTCCAACTTCCGGCCCTGCACAGGATACCCCAGGAGTCTCACCCTGAGAGCATTGTTGAAACGTTTCTTGAACTCTGTCAGATTTGGTGCTGTGACCAATTCCCTGGGGTTCCAGTTCCCAACCACCCTCTGGATGAAGAAATTTTTCCACATCCAACCTAAATCTCCCCTGGCTCATCTTCATGCCATTCTCTCAGGTCCTGCCACTGGTCACCACAGAGGAGAGATCAGTGCCTGCCCCTCCTCTTCCCATCATGAGGAAGAGGTAATTGCAATGAGGTCACCCCTCAGTCTCCTCCAGGCTGAAACTCAACCGGTTCATGGTTGCTGTGGCCAAGATGGCCACCCAGCACTTTGCTCATGACATCCACTCTACTGACAAGCAGCAGATCAAGGAGAGCATCTTCCCAAGTAGGCTCCCTTAGGACCTGTCATCCAGGTTTTTTAGAAATCTTGTAGCCTGGATTATGCTCCCAAATAGTTTCTGGCAAGCTCAAGCCCCCCATCAGGACAAGGGCAGTTGACATGGAAGTGTCCCTTAGTTCCTCAAAGAATAATTCATAAGCGTCAGCATCCTGGCTGGGAGGTCTGTAGTAGGCTCCCATATCCACATTTTTTGTTTGCCCCTTGATTCTTATCCAGAGGCTCTTAACTGTGCCATTCCCAGCTGTGAGCTCTATACATTCTATTCCTTCCATTGCCCATTTTGGCCTGCCTATCCCTCCTAAGGACCTGTAACCATCCAATAGGGGACTCCATTCACAGGACTCTTCCTGCCAGATTTTACCTATGCCAGTGATGTCAAATCTCTGGTACTGGGCCAAAGTTTCAAGCTCATCTTCTTTGTTCCTCATGCTGCTGTTAATGTAGAAACATTTGAGGTATGGTACTTTGTAGCCAACACCTTGTGAAGCAGATTGTGGGGTCCCGTTAGTGCTCGTTTCCTCATGTTTTGGCACACCATCCCACTGCTCATCACTGGCAAGCCAGTAAAACCATCCCATTACCTAAGGGGCACTCTAACAACAACAACAAAAAAATCATATACATTTAACTGAAAATCATGTAAGCCTAATACATTCAGCAAAGTCTTCACTGTCTAAAAACATAATACTGACATGGACTTAAACCCCGATTTTCAAAAGCAATCACTGCCAAAACAAGTCAAGCATATCCTTCTAGGCTAGTTTATATCACACTTATTTCAGAGTTTCCCCAAACCAAGTGCAATGGAAATCGAAGTACTGTGCATTTTTCAACCAGTTTTGTACTGACATAAACTGAAAAGGAAGCTTCTGGGGTGTGGTATGTGAACTAGTGTGGGTTTGGCTGCTCAGTTATTCATGTCCCTGGAAGAGTGTAGGCGTGCAGGCACTTTATTCCTTATATACTTTTTGCCTTATTTGCCCTATTTTTCATGGTTGAATTTTCCCAAATATTTGACCAAATTCTGTTCCAATCTCTTGTTATCCTGGTCACCTGCCTCTGTAACTTGCCACATTTTCCTGTGCTGTCCCCATGCTATCACATTTTGCTGTGCTGTTCTGAGAGTGGATCTGCACCCAGTGTTCAAACTGAGGTGTCACGGCAGCTGTGTGTAATGGCTCACAATGCTCTCTGCTTTATTCTCTATCTTTTTCCCTAAAAATATTTGGGGTTTGTGACTACAGAAGAAAATTAAGCTGAATTTCATAAAAATACTCAAGAATAAGATTCTCAGTGTAAGAGTTAATGCATTACCTACTGTTATGTATGCTAAATTGCAATTATTTTTCTTCCTTCATTTACCCTGCTGCATATATCAACACGGATCTCAATCTGCTATTTTACCACCCAGTCCTTGCGAG
Source organism: Corvus hawaiiensis (assembly GCF_020740725.1). Lineage (NCBI taxonomy): Eukaryota > Metazoa > Chordata > Aves > Passeriformes > Corvidae > Corvus > Corvus hawaiiensis. The sequence goes on from NC_063217.1 coordinate 66,914,439, forward strand.
CACCTTCTGCATCTTTTTGTCATTACCCTTGCCTTCATTATCCTCATTAACTTAGCACACTGTGTCACTTCACTGCTCATTCTCTTTTTCAGATCGCTGATGAATGCATCCCCCTGGGACTCCATGGTGATTTTCTTCCAGTAAGAAAACTGACCATTAACTCCTACTCTCCATTCTATAAGCGGTTGCTGTGCGTGGTAAGTGTGCAGAGTGGGAGGCTTCTTTATATACTTCCACTTTTAAAAAATTATTGCATCTAATTTATAATTATGTCTAATATTTAAATGATATTTTAATTATATAAATATATTCCTGAAAAGAGACTCAGCAATTATGCTTTTAAAATGAACTTTTTTTCTTCCTCTTATTGGAAGTATTTTAGATTTGCCCTCTGTCAAGCCTTGACATTTTTGTTCTGCTTCTATTTTTTATGTATGTGAATCACTTGCTTTTCAATACCAAACTGTCAGAGGCTTGTGTATTTTGAAAAGAAGCCAAGTTTCAGTATCATTATACTTACACATTCACCCTGAGGCATAATTGTTCTAATACACAATTTTCATCCTGCAATTTAAAGGAAAGTTAGTGTGTCTTTCTGCCTTCCAGTAACTGTCAGAGGATTTTCAGTATGCGTTGGATAACACGAGACCTTTCCTGTTCCCATGGAAATCGATAGTAACACTTCATACCCGTTAAACTCTATCAGAGATAAAAAATGGAATCTACGTAATTAGGACCCATTTTTGTTTGATCACTGGTTCATTTGAAATCCGGAGAACTGTTGGTCAGGAATGCACAGCATGGGTTCCCATGAGCTAAAATTTTCAGACAACAAAAATAAAGGTGAAATGCTGGGATCCCACCTGTTGGCGCCCATCCTACTCCTGTCCCCTCACCAGGCAGACACGTCACGCTGTGCTGGGCAATGCCTAGCTGAAGGAAAAGGGACTCACCTGGGCCCAAATGCACCCATGGGAGCAGCGATGCCTGCGGCTCGTCCAGGAACAGCAGAAGACACCCAGCAGGCAAACCCTGTGTTGGCAGCTGTGCTGAATGTGATGTTCACTGAGTCCAGGAAAGGGGGACCTGAGCAAAGGTAAACCTTTTGGTTTTTCTAGTCTCATATCTAACCTGAGCACTGCTCAGAATTGTGACACCTAATTCAAAGTGTGACGCTTCCATGGGTGCCAAAGGACCAATCCAGGATAGAGAGTAAAAGTAATGGAAATTTGCCATCCTGTTCTTCAGGGTCCTGCATCAGGGTGGTGTGTCTCAGAGGTTCTTCCCTTAAGAGAGATTTAAGGCAGTTTCAATCCACTTCTCTGATACAATGAAGCCAAGGATCTGCTATTTTAGAATGACTGTCATCATCTGTTGGTTGGCAAAATAAATTATGTCTAGTTGAAATAAAAATAAATGTATTTTCCTTAAAAATCCCCCAGTTTTGAAAGATTTACAAAATCTGGAACATCACATACAGGATTAGTCATAGACTGCTGTAACTACAAGTTATTATTTAAAAAAAGGGAAGAAGAATTTGCCAGATTCACCAGAACCTGAAAGATACAGAATTAACCCAGTAGTAATATGGCACACTAAAAGGGCAGAAAGTAACACAAAAAGTCAGTAAGACTCTGTAAAATAAATTTATTCACCTCTCAAAGGAATATAATACAAATATTGGTCACATACAGTGTATTCAGGAACTTAAGATCCAACCCTCACAGTAAGTGCCTTAGGATCACTGCAAGGTTTCTTGACAGTGTAAGTTTTTTGACTCCAATGAAGGTATTTTAAAGCTCTATAGAAACACACAACTACTCTGCCTTCTTGCTGTGAGTCAAAGATGCAGCTCTAAGTAATGAATTGCAACTGCACCCCATGTAGCTACACCGGTCAACTCTCACAGTTTTCAATATGTCTTTTAGTTATATTTAAATGAAATACTGTAAGTATAATTTTCTAAAACTATGAATATCCAGGGTTTTTTAGCAGCACATTTATTTATTTTGTATATTTTTCTGGAACTAAAACATAATCTAAGACACACTATCTAAAAATAAAATACCTGTTATGCACATGCTGTGCACATGAAGTAAAAATCAAATACATTTTTTTTTACTGTATATGTAGTGCAGTTCTTTTTTTGACTTAATGAGTATCTAAAAAGAACAGAAGCAGGCAGGAAGGCACTAACTTGCCAGTCCACCTGACCCCAGACATAATTTTAAATCACCAGTTTCAATTCTTGCAGACATCATTTATCCTCAACTCTAACCCCATATTCAGTTTTAGTATTACTTGTGATTACAGTGTCGTTAACTAAAAGTAGGCAAAGTACAGTTTCCTTACAAATCTCTGAAGCAGAATAAAATTGTTTGCATTGAAAATTCCTAAAGATTTGTATATAATTGGTATCAATTTAATTCTTGATAAAGCTCACTGTGACTTGCAGAATTTCAGATTTGTGGTTCTCCTTATGTTCCAGGAGTACTTGGGATCCATAAAACTCTCAAATTTAGAAACCAGCACTTCTGTAGAAAATGTTCTGGGAAACTTTACCGTGAATGTTGCCAAAATGTGAATAAAAGCCTCTAAATATAAAATAATGACCTGGATATCCTGAAAGCAGCGTTGTATGGACATTGTAGGGCCACTACAAATCCTGCAAAACCTACAAAGCTTATTAAAAATTCTGTTCAATAGAAAAACCAGAATGACAGAAATAAGTACTTAGGAAAAACCATTTTATTTTTACATCGTGTTGATGCTCCATGAACTAGAGCACACATAGTAATTAAAATATTCCAAGACCACATCCCTACCTATCTCACTTTTGTTTTCACCTGCCTTGCTCTCCAATTTTCATCCCTTATTTTTCTTCACAGCAAGCCATTGATCCTTCAAGCTGTAACTTTTCTGTTACTGAGCTTTAAAAAAAAAATCTGTATTTTACAAGTCTGATTTTTTACTGAACAGGTCTAAAATAGCAGAACAAGTTATTAAAATAAGCATAATTGTATAAACAAAGTGTTCTGCCTGTTCTTTAGAATGTATTACACCTATGAAATGACTAAAGAAAAAGAAAAGAGCACATTCTTAGCACAACTTTTACCTTGCCTGGTTATCATAATATTTTTACAGTTGTAGGAGACAACAAGAAAGAAGCAAAATAATTTAAATAGCGATTCCTACCCTGATACATTTCACAGATCTTTGCTATCTTCTCAGTTGTCAAGTATATGGACCTATTTTGGTGCTGTGGGTTTAGTATTTGTTTTGATTTCTTTTCAACAAAATCGTAATGAAAACAGACCTGTTTAAAAAGCTTGCAATATCATATGGAAAGGTATTTTTAAAAAATGTACTTTTTTAAATAGTGGAGCCAAAACATCAGAAAATCTGCCTGTATTTGACTATAAGGAAAAGCAAATGAGTTTTGATAAAAGCTATTGAGATGGAATAAATTTATATAAATATAACTTCATATGATAGGTCACAGTAGTTCTGGTAGCCTGAGAATAGTTTCATTCTTCTGAGCCAACTAGTATCCCTCAAACAAAGCCTGTTACAAGGATCAAACCATAAGATAATCTATTGAACTATAAGGTGTTTATAAGGGATAGGATATGTTGCAGTGGGTTGAATACAACCTCTACCTACTGGAATAAACCTGGTGGATGTGAATAATGTTATGCAGGAATACAACAGAATGAGTTACAAGGTGGAAGCATAGTAAGCAAATCTGTGAGCAATATGCATCTATTCCCAATGCATTTGAGGTTATTCTGCTGAAACTCACAAGGTAGAAAAGCAAGCAAAGTTCTGATCCTGTGATTATTGCCAACCTCTTTCCTGTAGAACCAATACTGCCGTAACACAGGAGCAGCAATAGGTATAAAGGAAAAATAATGCAAGGTAAAGTTTAGAGGGTTTTTACATCAACAGTTTTGTCAATAATTTTGGTGTGACTGAATTCACCTAAATGTACATAAGACCAAGTTGGAAGGCAATTCAAACATTTCGATATGATTCCTGTTGAGTTCCAGAAGTAAAATAGGTTCAGGTCTTTCTGAATTTAGTGGAAAGTATGGTTCAAACCGAGCCTACAGACTATCACATGAGATAATTCTGATTGTCAAGAGCTTTATTTTCAATAGATGAGACAGATATCTTCTACTTGTTATTTCATCAGCTTCTTAGGCTAGGTGCAAAGAAGGAAATTCAGTTCCAGAGCACTGCCCAGGAAAGCTTTGTATTTTCTTTATCTTATTTTTATTATTTTTGTTTTAAACTCAGGTAAAGCTTGTATGTATCTAACTTAGACATGTGAAGTTTTAGTACACCAAACATAAAAGAAGTGTCTTTCAGGTTTTGTGGGGTTTTTTTCTAGGTAAAGGTAGATAAATGTCAAGAAAACTCTTTAATTTTATATTCTAAAAAAGAATGATTTATGGGGAAGACAAATCAAATTACTTACCTATAGTGGGAGATTTTTGAAGGTAGTTCCTTCTTTCTCTAAAGATAACACTGAAAAATCTCTGATTATTTACCAATTTGTACTACAAAGTTAGGAAGGCAGAAACTCCATTATTATTCCACTCTAAGAAGAATAAAAAAAAAAAAAAAAAAGACCATGAAGAAAGTTAACCATCAGAAATATGGAGATGAAAAGAAAATATTCACCTTTACTTCACCTATCAAAACCCCCCAGAAGTTTCAAGTGAGAAAAACAGGTACGCTGCTCCTTCTGGAAGAAACACTGCTAAATTCACAGAATTAAGAGTTTCTAAAAGGATGATGTCATTCCTTTGGATTCCTGGTCCCTTTGGTTCCCAACAGAGCCAGCCACGTGTTTGCATCTTTTAGCACGCAAGTACAGGTATGAGTCTGACCATTTGCATAACTGAGCTGGAAGGACTGTGGATATTTTCCTGGGGTTCAGTGCTCTGAGAAGCCCAGGACTGCAGTATTTGCTTTCAGCATAAGCAACAGCTTCAGCTCACTTAATTCAGCAGTCTTCTCTCCACCCTGGTGGAGCAAAATGTATTTACTAAATACTAACCCCTAGATATATTACTGGCCACCCCTGTATGGCAGAAAGATGCTGTGGGCACATGGCAGATGATGTAGGATGGAAATGTATGCACATGAACCCAGAGGTAAGGATCATTAATCCATAATGCAGAAATGGAAATGCCCATTTAGGAGCACACAGCTAAGAAAGGTTAAAAGCAGAGGGGACAGAGAAAATACACTGAAAGTAAAGTCTCACTACTTCTAATTTATTAAGCACTGAATTATTATTTGAACATAAAAGAAAGGACTTTTAAACATTAACTAAGACAGTTTACACCAAATTTTAAAGAAGTGTATTTTATGGGAGATCTGATGAAGTTTGTACCATAAAGAACTTGGTCAAGTTCCTTAAATCCTGGGTATGTTTTAAAACTGAATTGAGGAAACAAAATCTGTATGATTTGAAGTCAAAAATTGTATAGAAAAGCTTTAAGGGATCACTCGTTAGATAAAATGGCTCTGTAAAACTGTCTCATATACATGATCTTTCTTAAGTTATACCTTTCTATCTTTCATGTGCCCAACACAATGCATTTGAATGTCTGCTTGAATACTCCATTATTTTAATTGATTATCATTGATGGCTAAAAGGAAGGTAAAATGATTGCACATCTCAAGAGAACATGACCTATATTTGTTTAGGTCTGTAGAATTAGCTTACCCAAAAAGGAATTGTTAAAAAGTCTAATAAAACTGTAAGATCAGTTCCTCAAAGTGATAGTTAAATCAATAACATGTGCAACTTATTCTTCTGATTGACATAAGCCTTGAGTAGTCTGTCAGCAGAAGGTTATGCTATGAAACATAATTAAAGAAACACAAAATTGATTACATATCTAGGTCTTGAAAATGGAAAGGATTTTTGATTATTTTTCAAATATTGAAGTGTTTCTCTTCTGTTTGCACTAAATCAGTAGAAAAATCCGTTTTGCAATTTTAACGTGTAACTCCTAAATTTGCTTTTATAATAAGAATGTACTTTTGCACCCTAAGAAGTGGTTATGAATAGATAACTGATATTCTTTGAAAATACCAGTTTGAAATGTATGGTAATGACATTCAGATGAATAGTTCCTAATACATTCTCTGCTTAAATTTCTGTATCTCTCTAAGAGCACTATGTTTAAATTAAAACTGTAGAATATAGGTAATTTCTAAAGTTATTTAAGATAGGTTTACTCTGAACTTTACAGGACAACAAGAACAAGGCATTTATCTTACTTTCATGTAAATCTCTGGGATGATTTGGATTATAATGGGTCTTGAATAAGGGAGAAACCCTACAGTGTTACATCTGACAAAGTCTTTATATGGAGCTATGTAAGATGTCATTGTCAAAGCCTATTTATTTTTCTTTTTGTAGAAAAGAAAGTAATTTTATTGGTCTTTATGCAGACATCAGGGTAAGATGATCAGAGATCTGGTTTCAGATGTATGTCTGAAGATACTTTAAATAGGTCAGGTAACTATTGTACAAATCAGTTTGCCTTTTTGTAAAATGAGAATAATACAAGAGATAAAAACCCAATAATACATTATAATAATATTTATATTATCAGCAGTTTTTTATTTGCAAGACTTCTTATATAATATGCCTCAGTTACACGGAAGTTGTGTGGTCATTGTGACAGAACTATGGTTAATCTATAGCTATAATGAAAAGACTACCTGGATCTCATTCTCTTTCTTTTATACATTTTTTATAATAGTGTAACTTCAAAGCTTTCAGTGCAAAGACATAGCATTCATGTACCCTGACAGGAGAATAGAGCTGGTTGTATATCATTCCCACCCAGTGCTTCTTCTCTGTCTGATTTTGTTTGTTGGTAGAAGTGTTAAATTGATGAGAAAGTAATCATTATTCAGCATCATAATCAAAAGCCATCTTTGCATAGGACACTTGTCTAATTTAATCTTTTTGAAATCCATTTTACACTACCTTTTTTCCCCAAATGAAGAGAATGAAATTTCCATGAGCTGCATTAGTTCTATCATTTCAATTGCATCAGAGTGGGTAATAGTATACATTGTGAAAGATGAGGGGAGGGAAGCAGAGGTAACAAATGATTCCTAAATTCTCATCTGCCTTCACTGATAGCCAAAGGGAGCGGCTGAAGAAAATAAAGCATCACGCACAAATTCTGTCAGGCATGCAGGCAGTCAGACTATGAATTTCAGGACTGTCAAGACTGCATATTTCAATCAGGTTTGACATCTCTTGGCATTTCTCTTCAAATTCTGATTTTTATAAATAATTCCTTTACTTAGGTGTTCTTTCTAGTTCACTTTTGAGCATCTAGAAATTCATCTCACCTCTTACTGTGGTTATTCTTTGTCTTCACTTTGGAACCCCATATAAACAAGAATTAAAACTCATTTTGCATTAAAACAGTCTAATGCATTTGGATGATGGAACATATATTGCATTTTCAATTAAATTTGGCATATACCAAAATCTTGGAGAAATTATCAGCATCCCCTCTTCTTATTTGAGACAGTGTGAGTTTCTTCAGGATTTGAGTCATGCGGTATAAGCACATCAGTACATAAGCTTGGCATTGCTAGAGATCTAATGAAGTCTTTGGATATACAAACTGCTGAAAAGGAAGTGATAATCCTGTGTTACAAAATCATGGAAAAATGTTGAAGATTGGAGCAGGGACAATGTGTGGAAAAACCTTCACAACTTTGCTGAGAAAAGCACAGAAAGTTCTGAATGTCAGAAACTTGCGAAGAATCTACCATGTCTGGTTTAGCTGAGACAGGCATCTAAGAGCTCACTTCAAGACCTCAACTGAAATATCCTCAACAGTTGTTACAGTGATCAATAAACATATGTTATTTCTCAACTGAAACTGGATTCAACTTTCTGCCCCTAGAATTGCTTGTGAGTTCACATGCTAATTTAAAAATTAGCAAAAATCTTTAGTAGGTACTAGAAGAGTGTTCTTCTTAGTATTTCTTTACTTTCCTGCTGAAAAGCAGATATTTTGAACTTCAGATCATTCCTTCAGTTCCTTCTTGAATTCATTTTAAAAATACAATGAAACCTGACTCAACAATTGATAATGTTCTCATGAGTATTGCATACTGTAGGATAATACATATTTCCTTTATTCCATGTTCTTCTGAGGTTTCATCTTCCATATTCTTCTGAGGTTTCATCCAGGACTCTTATCTTACAATTTTAAACAAGGAGCTTGGTTTAAACCAGTGTTGCTCCAAGTCTCCTCAGTAAATGTAGCTTATATTCTTGTTTCGAGAGAAATATCGATCCATGTATGTGTAACAACACATTGGAAATACAGAAAATATGATGATCTAGACAATTCTCTAAAAGCTACGTGTATCATCAGTTTACCTCCATGAAACTGTAAAATTTAGTATATTTTGTTTTAGTGCCGTGGCCCAGAGTAAGCCTGCCAGGCCAGTGCAGCCAAATGCTGTTTTCATTTAGAACAGTGGCAATTTGGCCTGTGACTTCAGTTAATAGATATATTGGTATCGCCTAGGATTGGGCCAAGAACAAGTAACTGCAGAAACTGTTAGAAATCCTCCCAGCAGGTGATTTCCTATATACAATTACTTTTTAAGGTCTATCACTCTATATTCCAGATATCTGTTATTTAGCATAGTTGGAAGGGAAAATGAAATGAAGCTGTAAAACATATGTCCACAGCAGTTGGGACTGTGTGCCATTCTACTCAAGTTAGACTGTGAATCAGAGCTGAGAAAAAAATGCTAATACATAGTCTTTAACATGAATCTAGAAGCTGTAGTTGCTATGTTTATTTTCATGTATTTCAAACAATTATTTTCAGCAATTATTCAGCTATTGATCTCTTGCCTATTTATGGAGCAGGGACTATGAGACTGCAGAAATTCTTCTCAAGGTGCCAGATCACTGTCAACATAATTAGCAGAAAAAGATCTTTTTCTTATCGTAACAAAAAGATAAAGAAATAAAATGCCAATAGCTTTTTGCCTTTCTTTTCAGCCCCCTCCCATTGTCTGGAATTCTTTTAGCCATTTCAGTTTGGAAACCTTTTCTTCCTCCTCTATTTACCTCTGTAGATTATTCACTGCTGGCAATTAGCAACCAGAAGAAACCCTGCTGAGGAGGGCAAGTTAAAAGGGGACTTAAGAATGACTGTTCCTGGGAAACAAGCAGACAATCTGGAGCAGCAGACTTCCAAATTTCAAACACACTCATTATAGAGATGAACAGCCAGAACAACCTCTCTTCTTAATTCCTTTTATCTAGGTCTCCAATCTGCTCACAACAGTGTTTAGTCCAAAATTCAGTCCACTTCAGTGGGCTTGGAAAGGAAATTACTAAGATTCCAGCCTTCGTTCTACCCCCAAAAAAAGAACAATTTAGATAATGTCTTGCTACATCTGGATAATAACTAAATATCACTTTTCACATCCAAACCATTTCAGTCTGGCATCTTCCAGGAAGCCCTGGTGTCTACAGATGAAAACAGGAGGAAGGCTTTTCCTGCTGCCCAGCTTTCATCTGCAACAGGAAGAAACTGAAAACATTTTCAGTGATTTCACTAAATCAGAAGTCAGTCTTTTGTACCATGGTTATGAGGAAGAGAATCTTACCTTACCTCTGTGGACTAGCTTGGGATCTTTTCTTAAGGTTGTAAAAGCTGCATAAACGCAAGACATTGGGGAAAAACATTCCCTAAGTGCAGCTCTATTACAGCTGCTATTGGAGAAAAGGCATTTTTGAACTTTCGAAGCTCTTCCTAGTGTCCCTATTCATGAAGCCTGCATGATATTTAAAAAGTGAATAAGTGACAAAGACTTTAGGTAAATTATCTTAAAAAACATTGCCAGAACACTGTTAAATAAAAGATGGCTTTTCAAACAGAATGTAAAATGTCACATAAAATATTATCATTAAATGACTGGTTTTTGAGAGAAAGCAAAGCCAAAGATGCAAAAGTCTCTTTAGGAATATTCACTTCACACAAACAAAATCTGAAAATACAGCAAATATTTCAAAACCCAATTAATTTCACAGCTTCCAGCATCAAAAAAACATACTTCTTCAAGTTGCTTGATTCTTTTTGGTTTGGCTCTAAACTATCACAACATAACAAGCCCTATGAAGAATTATGCATACAGAAAAGTGAGATAAGAAGGATTTTTTACTAGGTTTTTTTTAAATAAACTAAGCAAAAAGGGTCCAAATGACACAGGAACTTCCTTTGTAGCTGCTCCAGCAGGCTGGCCTCTATCACTGAAGCTGTGATTTTGCACTCATTCTCCTACCTGCTTTCCTGTTTTGAACAGTTTCTTGCCTCCCAAAGCACTGAATCTCCTAGCCCAATCAAATTAAGAGACAATCAGAGTGAGACCATTCGGTCATCACACTTAACTCATGCACTTTGGAGTGATTTCTTAAGAGGTTTTTTTAGTAACCTGAACATTTCATAAGGGACACAAAGACAGTACCAAATTAGAAAAATTTAAGGTTGGTCTTGAATTACTACATTTGATTTCTCATCTGAATTTTTATCTTGTTTGGAGATAATTCCATCCAGGCCTTTGCCTTTGGAATATTCTTCACAATTTGTTTAGGTAAGAATGCGTAACTGAGAAAGAGGACAGGTTTAGATGAGATATTAGGAAGAAATTTTTCCCTATGAAGGTGGTAACTGCAACAGGTTGCCCAGAGAAGCTGTGGATGTCCCTTCCCTGGAAGTGTTCAAGGCCAGGTTGGATGGAGCCCTGAGCAACCTGGTCTAATGGAAGGTGTCCCTGCCCATGGCATGCCCAGGGAATCTTTAAGGTCCCTTCCAGCCCAAACCGTTCTGTGATTCTATGGTTTTCCACCTTTGCAAGAGACTCTCATGGATGGTTTGGATGGGTCAGGCACAAATAAAAAGTTTTTTCTAAGCTGTCCGTTTCAGGTGAAAATTACAAGTTGCAGGCAGGCAGTTTACCTGCCAGCAGCACAAAGGTCACCAGCTCCAGGAGCTGTAGCTATGCCATCAGAAAGCCCATTTCCATACAGATAGGCAAATCCAGTTATGATTTAAATGAGTGTGATGCCTTTTCCTGGTCTTAAAATCAAGAATCAAACATGGTTAGAAGGGAAAAAGGGATTTTGCCTCGGTAATTATTTTAAGTATCCTTAGGTGCACTACGTCCAGGTGGAATGGGCCGAAATGCACACTACAATGCACACTCACAACAGATCAGGTATAACATTATAGGTCTTACTAATTATCATATCTATCAAAGATTCCCCAATGAGAGGCTCGAGTGAGCCCCCTCCTCAAGGAACCTTCCCCTGGATGGTTCTATCTTGGTTTACAGAATGTGTTCTGGAGAGGACCTTGGGGTCTGGGTCACACTGATCCCTAGCTACGAAGCTTCTAAGATGTTTAGTCTTCTAGCTTGACAAATAAGTCTAAGAATGTAGGCAAAAAACACTAAGAATACAGAAGTTATAAAAGGGTATAACAGGGGTATAAAAGAAAAGGCAAAAAATCATCATGGCATCAAGTGCTTCAGAGGTACGTGTGTAGTAGAGGGCATGCAGATTATTTTCTAAGCAATTGACCTATTTTAGAGTTTCTACCTCTTGAATATCCAGGAGAGGGTGTCCATGTATAGTATAAACTGGACACCCTCCCCCAGCATTACCTACTCCAATAATAGATTGGTGAGATTTGCAGCCTTTGCCACTTCAGTAATGAGCACAAAATTCTGACTGGAGGTGATGTAATTGTGGGACATCAGGTCAGCCAGTCTTCATATTAATCCTTTGCTCCTTATTTTAGTTAAGAGCAATGAAACTGAGAACACATGTGAAAGATTGAGATCATTTGTTCCCAGACCACTTTTTTTAACATTTTTTATGTCTTTATACAGCATTTTATCTGGGTTTCCATCACTCCTTTTGGGGATGATGGCAACTTGGCCTTTTAGGAATGACAGATCTATAGAGATACATGCTCTTAGATCACTGGATTTTAAGGTTCCAAATAACTAGTATAGAAAATTTAATTTTATAATTGAAGCATGGCTAAATGTTTAAATTATAAACCAAGCTACACTAGTTTAAGCCTGCAATAAGGAGACAATGCTGCTTTCATTCCCTTTCAAAGTAATACTAGGCAGTGGTTTTCTTTAGGATCTAATTGCTTGGAAAGTTTGAGTGGCCAGAAGCATCTTTTATTTAAAGACAGGAAATATTAACTACTTCAATTAAATCAAATCTTCTAAGCTCACACGACACTCTCTGTAATCATTTTCATGATGTGTAGATTTTTTGCTTGTATTAGAGAGAATCTAATTTTGCACACTAAGTGTTCCAAAGGAGTATTTGCTGCACATGGGGTAAATGACATGCATTTTTTGTTTTGTTCATTTATCTGATGTTGCCAGAAAATACCACTGGAGGGGGAATCGTATGTTCAACATGAAGATACTCATATTTTTTATAGTTTCTCCTGACAGGGTTAGAGATAATAAAAAATAAGGCTTATAGTTGCTTTTTGCTTTACTCATGCAAAATGCAGGGAGGCTGAAGCAGTCAGGGGATATGATATTAAAAGTCAAATTGCAATAAAAAACTGCAACCAATGATTCTTTATAGCAACCAAAAATTAAAAGCAAATAACAAAAGCACCCCTTTGGGGTCTTTGATTTGGTAATGTACTAAAATATGTACATAGATTTATGCAAAATAATAAATCCACTGAAACTGAAGATAAAATAAAATTCCGCCTATGCTTGATAGCTTTAAACTGAGTTATAGATCAAAACATATAGATATATTTCCCCAAAAAAAAGATGCATGTCCAGCTTTAATTGCACATAAATATTTATATATATTTATATATATGTATCTCAATGTTTCTTTAAAATTAAATATGCTGATAGACACCAGTTCTGGTTTTGTGCATAGCTTACTAAAGAAATCCAAATTACTCTATCTTTATACATTACATTAAGACAAGTAAAATATCCCATGTTTCCCTCTTGTCAGCATTTTCCAAGGATTTTTCTTTCTGTCATCTTTTCCTTCCTTACAGTGAAAAAGTTCCTCTGCATTAAAAGCAACTCATCACTGGAAATCTAAAATACAATCTTATGAAGCCCCACAGAAAAAACATTTCCTTTAATTAAAGCTGTAGCCCATTGCTGATTTTTTGTTAATTGACAAATATGTAGATTTATTTATTTAATAAGATATTTAGAGAAAATTTTTGCTCTTTTCTTCTTCTGGGAAGTGTTTTATTGTTTGCTTCCTTTCTCTTGCCTGCTTGCTGTGTAATTTAAGACTGATGCCTCCCTCTGGGAAACAAAACTTGATCAGAGAACAGCCTGCACTGTCACCTAAACAAATTATGTTTTAGTCACTGCTGATGTTGGCTCTGTCATAATGGAAATGTATAATTAATGCCTTTGTTTTTACTGCTTTGGAAAGACAGCTCCCTGAAACTGGTTGAAGAGAGGGAATTTTAGGACTGCACCCTTTTCTCTTTCTAACCATTAACACAATGGATCCCTACCACTGCCTCTAAAAATGAATGATCAGGTCCCCAATCTCTACAGTTATTTATAAAATTCACAGTCCAGGCAATTTTTTATTATTAAATAATAAAAATCTGCTGTGCAGCAAGAATTTGGCAAGGAATAAGAGAGGAGGGAAAACTCAGGAACACAGGTTAAATCCTATATTTCTCCTTTCAGCAGAGCTTGAAAAGATTAAGCTATTTCCATTAGTTTCCTGCAGAGTTGCAAGCAGTGATAATAGACATGTGCTAATTTCACTATTGCACTGTTCTATAAAGCAGCATTTTAGATCATCTTTCACCTGTGACATGACTCCAAATATCTCCAATTAGCAGCTTGCTTTTTATTTTCAGTTTTTGTTGATGAACTTATAGCAATGACTAAACATCTGGTATTATGACTACAAATAGCCTCCATCTCCTCACCTCTGGGATGCAGTGTAGCTTTAGACTATTTATACTTTGATCTAAAATTCTAAATGACCAAATTATTCTTCTGTAATAGGTCCTAAGTGACATTAAATGGATGGTCTCAGTTTTTTCTTTCAAAAATGGACATCTCTCTCACCTGTTTTAGCTACTGCACTGCACAAAAAGTTCAACACAAGGAAATAACAGAAACACCATTTTCAGGACTGAAATAACCTTTGATTTCTACAAAGATACATAGAGACCAAGAAACACCAAAGGCAGAGAATGCAATAACTGTGCTTTAAACATATTCTAGTGACATCAGAAGCTCAGCATTTTTATTTAATTTCATTATCACTGTGTCTAGAGCTGTACTGAAACCAGACCAAGTCAGCAAAGGTATCCATCCTCAAAGAGTTGTGATCTAGGTTGGTTGAAAACATGGACAAAACAGACTTGGCTTCTAAAATTAAACTGCTACTCTATGCCATTTCCTTGTCAGGTATTTCTAGACATCATTTGCATACAGCTTCCTATTTCCACACAAATATTCCCACTTCCTGAAAATCTTTAATTCCATTGTTTGGTGCCACTATTAAGGTAGCATTTGTAATTATCATCATCACCATCACCATCATCATCATCATCACCATCATCATCTTGGTTTATGAAATAGAAAACTGGGGTGCAGGAGTTAAGTCATTTACTGGACTTCTTACACATTTATTTTTTTCTCTTTGAGTTAGAAATAGATGAGAAGAAATTGTAAAGCACAAGGTCTTGAGCTGATGTAAATTGGGTTACTTATTCTGAAGCCATAAATAGCTAAGATTAATTCAGGCAGGTCTTGAATCTGTCCCCAAATCTTCTGACTTCTAGTCTTGTAATTGAACTACTGAAGTATTCTTGGTCTATTTCAAGTCCTAGGAGGCAGATAGATACATCAGTTGAGTGTGATAATGTTCACTGATATACCCAAAACTATGAAACTTGCATCAAAAAAAAAGTTTGATACAAGTTCAAGCTAAAAATGGTTCTCCCTAAGGAGAACTAAATCTAAAATGCCACATTCTTTTTAAATGAAAAAAAAAAAAAATCATTTTCAGCCATTAGTTTAAAAGAATTGAGACTCAGCCAAAGCATCTCTCATATTTTGAATCTGAATTAACTTTTTTTTCCCCAGTGAAAACTTTCCTTGAGCTCCTTCTGGCTTTTTATTATTCTGCTTCTTGTGTATGGACTAGAAACCCTTGAGAAAGCATCTGGGACAGAAGGACAGGGTAGAAAAAGACACTTCTTCTTACCAGCCTTATTCACAGAAACCTAGATCATCTAAAGATTACAGGCCAACAGCAAATTAACTTTCCAATCTTGAATTAGGCTGGGTTCCACACGTTCTGGGGGACATCATCTTCCATTCAGGCATTCAGGAAATGAGGGTGGGGACAGGCTTGGCTGGTTGCTCTGGCACAGCCACTGATATCCTTTGGGGAATGGGGAGGCAAGTGTGTAAACAGGATGTCCCTTGCAAACTCTCTTGACCTGGTCCCTCCAGTTTTCTCCTTTTTGGGTGATGATAAGTCATTTAAATCCATTTATATATCAGCTGTCAAAGACTGATTTTTACAGTATACGCAAAGCTGAAAATGGGTCAAGCCTTTAGGAGGGTGATATAAGCCTTTTGGGGTGCATGTCATGCCTACAAACACCCCAATGAGGTGCTCAGTTGGGCAGCACTACTGAGATCTGGGTATGCCCTGAAGACCTGCCTCAGCAGCTCACATGCCAAGGGGGCTCATGGGGGTGCTTTGTGCCAGCAAGGCAGCACAGCCCAGCCTAAAACCTCTCTTCTCTTCTGCAAGAGCAGTGGATTGGTGAAAACAACGCCATTTATAGTCTGATATGTCTAGAAAAAAGAAGACCACAAGGCATATTAAAGTACAGAGAAGGCTGCTCGGCCCATGCTGCTTTCCTTGTTAGAATTCTCTCCCTATTCCACCTCATGCATCACGTCAGTTGCCTCCTTCCTCTGAAGTGAAGAGTGCCAACAGACAGATACTGGAACACAAGGAAAAGACAAAAGAGGATGCCCTGCCACATGCTGAGAGTTTTGGGTTGTTAATGTTGATTTCCCCACAGTAGAAACTTCTTGGTCGTTAGCTATTCAGCACAGCAGAGGGCCTAAATACCAGAGCCTTCAGCATTAATAATACTTGGAACCTAAAGTTTTGAGACCCTGGGAAATTTCTACTGAGCACTGATAAAAGATAACACAGGAAGAAAACTAGAAGGAGCTTTGAGGTGAAATGACAATGGCTGAGAGGCACTCATTGCCATCAGAAAAACAGGCACACATCCACACAGGCACCTATAGAAAGTGGATGGCAGCTGTGTTAAAAGCAATGAAATCTCTCTCATGACATCAAGCTCAATGCCACATAAGCAAAAACAAGCAAACCCAAGAGTTCTGTGTATAAACACACATACATACATGACTAGAGAAGAAAAAAGGCCAAAGTGTGTCTGAATGTTCGAGCAATTGGGAAGAACACAATACCCCTGGGTAACCAGATTTTTCTGAAAATCTGTTACTGGAAATCCTGTTTGCTAAACTTAGCAGTCTGACATGGGAGTCCTCACATAAATCACTGCAGTCAAGCAAATGTAGGAATCCCTCTGAGGTCTTCATAATACTGTCAAGAGATATCCGTGTGTTAGCCTCCCTCCCATGCAGCTATTTTTGTTCTTCTCCTTAGTTTGCAGACACAAAGTGTACAATTTATTTTAATTATTTGTTTTCAAGTTGAATGGCTACAGACTCTGAACAAGAAATATCATTAGGCTCCAGCATATCAAATAGCATTGTCAAGATGCTATTCATTTGGTAGGCACACTAAGAGAATGATAACATTTTCATTTAACATTGATAAGCTGAATGCATTTATTTATAAAGGTAGCACACCAACTTATATTCCAATAAAATATATTCAATAATATTGTGGCAGAGATCTCGAGATAACATTATCAAAGGAGAAAAACACACAGAGAAAGGAAATATTATAGCACATTTATCATTTACATACCTTCTGAGGGTAGGACCTTTATCTTTCTCACAGTTTTTTTACTGGAGTGGGATAAAGATAAATGTGCTGTAATGTACCTTTGTCTTCACAGTATGGCTGGTGCCATCCTTCACTCACTATGGGCAAAGACAGAAACAGAAGTATGTTACAGCTTTCTTCTAAAATATTCACAACCCTGATTTTAAAAACACATTCCACAATTTAGTCGAGTTCAGCTTGAGCCCTGCATCCTTTTTGCCTCCAAATACTGACCAAAAATTGTAATGGCTATCTCCTGGGAAATGCCCCTTATGACAGAGCCTATTTTCACCATTAATTGGTATCTAATACCACCATAGTCTTGTTTTCATTCAGAGAAGCCAAAGTGCTTAATCTAACACTGGAAAAAAGCCTCTCCAGTGGCTTTGCCTCTCTTGTCCTGCATTCTGTCAGTGAGTGGCATAGCTCTAAGGAATACATTATTACTGATGCAGACCACTCAAAATGATTCAGAGACCCTTTATATTGTAGCCAAAAACAGATGAAGAAGAATTAGATCCTCTGGGACCCAGATATTATCCAGTTCAGCTGAAGCCATTCTCACTTGGTTTGTCTGAGAGTGATTTTGCATTTTAATTTTTAATAATTCTTTAATCCATCTAAAATGGGGGAGAGCAAATAAAGTGGAATCCCTCTGCCTCTTCCTTCCTTCCTTCCTTCCTTCCTTTCTGCCTAATTTATTTTTGCCATTTTTTATTTGTTTAATTCCATATTCCTCTAGTTTTTGAAACTGCTGATTGAACACATTGGCATTTCTTTGCTGTACTGTAAAGCACTAAATAGAAACTTGCTAGGAACTAGAATTTTTTTCTGTTCTCCTTCTTATTTTACTAAAAAAAATCTTCTGTGAAGACACCCCTTTATATTGCATTCAAAGTTAGAAGCATATAGAAACAGCCAAACTAGAATTAAAGTTGCCCTCTATTCTTTATAGATTCTTTCCCTTTCTGTTTCACCTCCTCCTACTTCTAATCTAACTTTTCCATGCTTTTTCTTCCTACTCACAATTCTTTCATTTCAGCAGATTTCTTTATCGCACTTTTTCTTACCATGGTCTAGTTCCTCTATATTCCTTATAGAGATGTGTGAATATTACTGAAACTCCCTCAGAACCTTGAAACATTTTCTTTATTTTAAAAGCAGTTTTATCTCAGTTTCATAAAGAAAAAGATTAACTTTAGCTCAAAGCTGCTCTGTGAGAAAAAGTCTTATTTCTAAATGCACAAACCAGAGAGAACACACCCAAACCTCAGCAGGTAGCCATTTTTTGCCAGCAATTTAAAAACAAAAGAAGCTATGAAATACAGATACAGAGGGGAAAGCTGAACAGTGATTGTAGGAGAAATGTCATTTACTTCAATCTTCACAACTCCAGAGTCTGAGAAATCTGTGTGGACTGAGCCTGTATCTTACACGTAATTACATGTAATCTGAAGAGCTGAAGTGGAGAGGATTAGTTTGCTGCTAGTTCCAGCAAATGCTCACAGCCTGATTGTATTTTCAGGGCACTGGTGGGCAGCAACAGATGGTGGTCATTTCCCTAGCAGGCCATAGCAGGGATAATTACCAGACAAAGCTCCAAGGTTTATGATATTATAAACCTCTCTTTCATTTCTCATTCACTGCATGTGGAAAGTATGGCCTTTTAACTCCTTTCTTATTGATTTTATAATAGTGCAACACCTTTGCCTTCAGTGATTTTGAAATGATTCAGTGGTGAAGTAAAACAAGAAATAGACCTTTTAAGTCAATAAAAATAATAAAAAACCCCCTGACCTTACTGCTGATTTTTTTTTTTTGCATTTGAAGAACAGCTTTGTGTTGATTAATGAAATAAAATGCAATAATTGCTAGCAGAATTTTCTGCTGTCCTTTAAAAATTGCTGATGCTTAAGATGATTCTGAAATAAATTAGTCAGTGAACTAACTATGCCTACAAAACTAGTAACACTTGGAATGTGTCAGCCATAATCAAGAATGCCTGTTTTTAACTGGACTAGCTGAAGCTTTTTTGGATTAGTCTGTTCTGGATTGATTTCAGTACAGCAAACAAGGAAGATAAAACTCAGGCCTTTGGGAGTAAACAGAATAGATGTTAAGGCAAGTTAGAGCCCGTGGGTCAAGATCAGGCACAGATTTTAGCAGAACACTCTTCTTCACACTGTTTTTTAGAAAGGGCAAAGAAATTAACTGCTCTTTGTGTCTCTAATAACACTGAAGAGACTCACTCTTCTGATAAACTTAATCAAATGTGGTTAAATTGTCTAAGTCTGAAATTTAACACTTTTCAGAGGCTCAACATCTGAGCAGGGAGTTTTACCCAGTCAGTCCAGAAGGGCATTGAAAAATCTTCAGAATCAGACCAGCTCAAGTTCAACAAAGAAAAGCAAAAATTCTGCACCTAAGGCAGAATAACCTTGTGTGTCAGTACAGGCTGGAAGCCAGCCTGCAGAGCACGAGCTGTGCTGGAAACACTCCGGCAGTCACTGTGGATGCCTGGTTGGAAATGAGCTACAAAGTTTGCTCTCACAGCAGCAAGGCAAACTACACACATGTGTTGGGAGGAGAACAGCCAGCAGGTCATTTATTATACCCTTTAACTCAGTACGTGTTGAGGTTCACCTGAAACACTGGTTTTTGAACTCTCCAGCTTTTTTCTCCAGAGAGAGGTGTTGAGAATTTTGAGAAACTCCAGCAGAAGACTATAAGACAGTAACAGCCCTACCATACAGGACTTGCAAGGAGAGACAGGCAGCTGCACTTGTTTGGCTCAGAGAGTAGGTGGCTGTAGAGTCTTCAGCTACACAGCTACAAACATAATGCAGCCCAGCTCTTCTCAGTATGGATGGTGAAGGAAAGATTTTGTCTTTGTGATGGGACAGCAGGGCTGAAGGGTTTACCCTGAGGGGCAGTGCAAACTCATCCTTGGAAGTTCTCCAGACTCCAGCAAACAAGGCCCCAGCTGGCCTGATCCAGGGTTGGTGACAGCTGGGGTTTGAGAGGAATGCTCCTCAGGGTGACCTCCTTTTCAACCAACATCTCTACCATTCTCTTGCAAGTTTTCTTTCATTTTTTTGTGAAGTACTTTGATGATGAACCTGTGTCTTAAGAAAGTGCTCTCCACCCTTTCCTTGAAGTGGAAATATAAGAAGTGACACATTTTGCTATGGATTTTTTGGGAAACAAACACTGGCAACAGTGTTACAAAACAAAGAATATAAAAAAACACAGAATAACAGTAAATTTTTATACATCATGAGTTCATTTAGTCTCTGTTTGCAACCATATATTAGCAGGCCAGGGCCAACTAGAACAACACAGGAGTCACTGAAAGACAGCCCAAGGGGAAACAGATGTGCTCAGTACTCCCACCTTCTACACTCCTAAGGTATTTGGTGTTTTCCAGGAGAGTTATCTCAGATAGAAGCTGAGAACTGCAATTTCACCTATATTTGAAAGCCAGAAAGCAATACAGGTTGGGGTGAAAATTAATTACAAGAATTTAACAGGGTAGAAAAGCTATAGAGAGGGTAGAAAAAAAAAAACACTTTCTTTCTTTTCAGAAAAGAAAAAGAAAAAAAACGAATAACAGTACAAAATTAGCTGATTAGAGAAATTCAGGAGTCTTTTTTGCATGTAGTTAGACAAACAACCATACATACTTCTTTTAGACCAAGTACTTTCCTAAGGTTATGATATATTGCCATGGAGATAATCTATGCTGTATACCCACTAGTGTTTTGTCTCTAACTTTGTTTCAGGTATGGAAAAATTATACCACCTTTCAAAATCATACCTTGTATGTGGGTTATTATTGGGGGTGGGTGAAGAAGAGTTTGTTGTTTCATAGAAGCTGTTAGAGAAAGTAAAAAATGTTACCCTATCTCTTATAAGAGACCCTCTGAGACCTTCTTAGGGAGTCCTGTGACAGTGACCTCTCATGATGATTGCCTTCTGATCTCACCAGCATTGATCCTTGGAGATCTCAAAAGCAAGGAGAAAATGAGAACTGACAGAAGATACTCTTCCTAGGAGTAAATATATTGCCTCACTGAAGCTCTTATCCCTTACTGTCCCTGAGTAATAAGTCCTGAAGTTGGCTTGTGAAGTGCTGTAAGAAAATGAAACTGTGGTCTGTGAGATACTAATATTTCTTGAAAGAAGGAGGGGGATCATTCCTGTCCTCTGATTAATGCCTCATGCACTGCTCTAGTCCATTAGATACATAAAGTTGCCTTTAACAGGCCTCTGAGCAAAGTGCTTTATGCAACGTACTCCCTATCCTTGACACAGAGACAGAGAGTATCTTAAGCAGCATCTCCAACAAACACGAAGTATTCAGAAACAGAGGAATGCCTCCAGGGAGCTCTTTCTGTCAAGAGAAATTAGAGCAGCTTGTGGTTATTCTAACTTAAAGGAGAAGCCAAGTCGTGCTCTGGGCTGCAAGGTGGTAAAGGTGCTGACCATGCCCAGCACTCGCCCACTGCTCGGTGGCTGAGTGGAGAGGCCATGGCAGAGCTTCCCTGATCTTCTTCCTGGGACTGTGAGGGTATCCCACTGGTCCCAGCCATCACTAACACAACAAGGGGCAGGTTTAGCCCCTATTAAAATCATGAGGGTGGCAAAACTTCAGAAGATTATTGTATTTTAACACAACTTAAACCATCCTAAACCATTTAAACAAGGAGGATGGAGGTTTCAAATACATTTTCATTTCTAAGTCAGACTGATGCAGGTAGCAGCATCCACTGAGTAATGACATTGCTAGACTACTACTCAATAGTAGAGCTGCAATGTATTTACATTTCAAACACAGGTGGTACAAACACCTTTGTGGGCCCTGCCTGGTAACATTTTTAAGTGCACGTGTGTGTGCACCATACGGCCTGATCGCCATGTGATCTTCTCTGTAATTTTATTATGGTGTTCGTGTAAGTGTTGGAAATTACTTTTCTTATGAAAGATCAGGCTATCCACTCAAATAAAACAAAAACAGCACCATGAAACTACAGCAGTTTGGCTACAGAAAAGAGTGGGAAGATCTAAAATAGAAAGGATGACTGGTTATGAAAGAAACAGTTTGAGAATTTTACAGACAATCAGAAATTTTGGGGAAAGGGGAAGTAATAAAGGAAGAAGGAAAATATTATTTCTCTGTAGTACTTTTATTAGACTGCTATCAGAGATTACCTTGATAAGAGCATCAGTTCCTCAAGATCACCAATACAAGAACTAATATAAACTCACAATAAGAGTTACAGAGCTGACAGGAGTAACCAATCTGTTGGCACTCTTCTGGTCTGTCACTTAACATCTTTATGATAAGCATTATGTTAAACCTGAGTATTTGATTGAGCAACAAGATTGTTTCCACCAATAACCCATCAAATATTCCACCAATATCACATTTCCCACAAGAACATTTTCCTTCAAAGAAGTATTTTGCACCAAAGCACTCAAAAGAGAACAGCAAAATTTTTAACTAGTAGGAATCTACTTATCTTTGACCTCCACAATTTTCTTGAATTTAGGACCTCTATCATATTCTGTGGTTTCAAAGAAGCTCTTTCAGAAACAATTTTACTACCAAAGGTGGAAGCCAATGTCAGGTACTTTGTGTTACTGTTTATGCAGCTGAAATGCCTGCTGAACAACTTGTCCTCTGCTGTGCTGTTGTCTATTTCTATATGCCAACTATGGTATTTTCTGAAGTATATACCCTCATGGTAGCTAATCACCGACAGTCAAACACTCCACTTAGGTATGGCTCCAGCAGTGCGTAGGAGTCATAAAGAAAACTTAATGAGCTTCCTGGGGTTTGCCTATAATAGAGAAACGTGCATGTGGCACAGAGCTGCTTGGTACTAATTCTGAAAGGGATAAAAAAAAAGATGTCAAATCTAATACAGGGAAGCCTTGCTCCAATGGGAGAAAACTACCAAGTGCTAAATTTATAGAAAGCCCTTTTAAAGTGCTAACTAAGAGATTAATGAAAAGATCTGAAACTCCAGAAAATTTCTGCATTTAAATTGCTTCTTTCACAAGTGGTATGGCTAACAAACTTTTTCCTACAGATATATGACTTTTATCCCATGTCCCTCTCTACAGTAACTCTACTTTTCTCCTATGAATTCCAATATCTTTCTTTGTCACTTTTGCAATATTAAGACCTTCCTCCAGATCCTCTAAAGTCCTCATACTGCTCTCCCATCCCCGTCCCATCTCCCCCCAAAACCTATTAAGAAAGAAGAAACCTCTATGACTGTGAGACACACATTTTTTGAATAGCTCATCTAGCACAACCAAACAGATCAACTCAAACTCCCTTTATTTTTTTCCCAAATTCTCATAATTGACAAAATGTCCTCCCTCAGGACAACTGTTGAAAATTGAAAGCAATTCAAACCTCTGAGAGGTTTGAAAAACCCTTTTTCTCCCAAACTGATTAATAGGTTGAAAAATTACTTGGGAGAATAATAAAAGTTTGCAGAACAAATAAAACCAGATGACCACAATAAATAACTATAAATAAAAAGTAGGAAGCCAAGAAATCTGATTGTTACGGTAACTTTGAAGCACAGATGGAGGCCCTTCCTAACAAAATATTATACCATATTCCTATCATTCCTGAATTTGTTACTTAGTTTCAC
Source organism: Corvus hawaiiensis (assembly GCF_020740725.1). Lineage (NCBI taxonomy): Eukaryota > Metazoa > Chordata > Aves > Passeriformes > Corvidae > Corvus > Corvus hawaiiensis. Next base: position 66,938,244 of record NC_063217.1, read on the forward strand.
CTCATTTCTCATTTTCAGTCATCTTTCTTCCAGAACATCCCACTATTTTCAGAGGGAGCTCTGTGTTACATCTCAGCACCACAGCAGCTGCAGTGTGGTGGTGTAGAGCTGGGACACCGAGGGAGAGTCCCTGCTGAGGCTGTGGGCTCAGTTAAAGTGGGACTTGATTCCATAATCAGAGCTCCAACGGGATATCCCGGGACCCAGCAACTACTGGTAGAGAGCTACAGCAGCATGTCTATGCATCATCTTTGCACTCCTTGATTTCCACGGAAGGAAACCCAGGTATTTAACTGCAATCTGTTCAATATACTTTCTGAATCAGATTCCTATTCACAACTAGCTTTAAAATACCTAGTTTGAGCTGTGCTGTAGATAGAAACATTCCTATAGAAACATTTAAGGGTCTTCTATGTACTTTTTTCTATTACTCATTTTCATTTTACAAACAAGAATTTCCTTTCTGTCTTTACAAGGTCCTTTTATTATCTTTCCTCTCTACCTAAATATGCAATAAAAAGAGCAAAACCACATAAACACAAGATACATCGTAATAATTTCTTTAAAGCCTAAGTGTTTTAAGATCAGACAAAGAAGAATATGTATATTTTATGAAGTTTGCAAACATTAGATACTCTCTGATCAAAATATGTTGTGCTTTATGCTGAGGAATATCTGGGGTAGAGCATTTTCTATTATTTCAGATGTACACTTGAACTTTCAACTTAAACTGAGAATTAAGTCAGCCAATTCTCCACTCCCACAGGCTTCTTTTTTTCAGTGATGAATGGCATTAGCTACCTTAAATCAGCTTCTCAACTTCACAAGAGTAATAGCCTCAAATAATTCTCCACCTAAGATCTATTCCAATCAATTGTTGGGAAAAGCTTCGAGATTTGACGCCACTTGGTCACTGTGCAACATTTTGCTATGAACTAAAACAAGGAGAAAATATAAATAATCATTAAATAGTAACTTTAAATGAGGCAATAATTTTAAGAAAAACAAGTGCAATCTATATTGCATATGCAAAGTAATGCAAATAGAAACTTCATCTTTTTAGAAGCTCAGAAAAAGTTGTGAAACTGCTGTAGGTTGAAGTAGTTGGTAATAACTAAGATAATTTTTTGCTTTTCCGGTAAATTATAAGCTCAGCTCCATATCAGTATAGAATTACTACTGACACCGCCAAGAAGATCAAGTTTATCAATTTTTTAAATTTTGAAAATATTTAAGTTTTTTTCCCACCACAGTTAAGTACCTATAAATAAGAAATTTGTAATAACTCTACAAAGTGGTATTAAGATTTATTTATCATGGCTCTCTTATGATCTACTTTTTCAAAGTCTTGTTTAGAAAGCTGCTTATAAGGTTGTGGGTAAGGAAGTGGCAAATAATCATACGATGCTGTTAAGATATGACTTGGAGGAGTTGCTCCCTATTGTAGTAGAGTATTTATTTGACATTCTTGATGCTTATTTCACCATCAAATCAAAGTTAATTTCTCAAAAAAGGATATTTAGCCAAAGACTTTTTTACTTTTCAAAGCCATTTCTTTTTTCTCATAAAAAAAGGGTTGTCATTTTATACCTTTCCTACCTGTGTAAGAAAAAGAAAACAGGAAAGAGCAGGACTGCATATGGTGTTTTCCAAATTTGAATCTAAAAATTGCTAGCAGCAGTAAAGAACAAACTGGCAAGACTACAGAAACACTGATTCTTAAAGACAGATGATATTAGAATTGAGTGGACACACTAAGCAAGAATTCAAAGATAACTAAATAATCTCACTCACGTTTTCACATGAGCAGTCCCACTACAGACAATGGGAAAAGTCATACCAGAACACTTATGTAATATTTTAAGAAGTTGCAGTCTTCTTAAAAATTATGAGAAATGTTACCGTTTTTGCACAGACACATTTGTGAGGAGTGTTATGTGAAATCTGAACCTAATTGTTTTTAATAAAGTCTGTGGAGATGCATCATTCCCTCGCTCACCCCATTGATTTCTTGACCTTCTTTTGCCCTGAAAAACATTCCAGGTATGAATAATATTTCAGCTGGTTATGGTAGACTTTATTGATAACACTTAGTTCCTTTCACTGCCAAATGTTGCAGATTTACAGTACACTGTAAAGACTAAAGTACAAGCATAATTACCTAATTTCTTCCTCATGCAGATGATTTCTGAATTCTTACCACCTCCACACTTATGACTCATTCCTTAAGTCAGTCTCCTGAAGGAACAACCCAAGACATGTCAAGCAGAAACTGTGCTCAGCCAAAAGAGCAGGCATGTTTCTTCTGGTTCCCCTCCAGGTACTGAGCCTCAGAAGAGCAGAGAACTGCATGATGTTTCTTTTCTGAAATGAAAAAGATCTGTGCTACTGCCTGGGCCAAAAGCAAATGTTTACACTGTCTCTACTAGGACCCTGTCCCCTGTGGATCACAGAGCCTTTCCAAGCCATACCTTAAGAATTCTGTTTTGAACACTGTTTTAGGATCATATGATAATCTGATCTATACACAGTGGTAATTACATTTTTGACCAGTGAATTATTCAACTGATATCAAATACATGTGAGATTACCTAATCGAATATACCTTTCAAAGATGCTCTGGTTGCATTCCTTCATTTTCACACAATAGGCTGCTTGGACAAGAAATTCTGACACCTGTAACTGTACATCAATAACTACAATTTTATTCAGTCAGCCATATCCTGAACAGCTTTCAGAACAGAGTTCTTTTAAAATGCTAACGAGATACACAGTTCATAGGGAGTGTCCTCTCTTTGTACACACAGGATGTGGTAAGGTCAGAGTCACCAGCTGGACTTTGCATTCTCTTGACAGAGGCAGACTGTCCTCTCTGACTCATCCCCACACTGTGGCAAGGAAGCTGACAAGGAGGTTCTTTTCCCTGTCTCTTTTTTTATTACATTCTCTCACTGCTCTTGCATTAATGGCCGTGTTCAGTACAACAAGATTTTTATGCATATGTTTTGTTGTTGTAAGTATTACACTATGATGAGGAAGCAAATCCTTTTTTTCAGGGGATGTGTTGAGCGAATATACGTCAGGGGATAAAAGCAGGTCAGCTATTTCAGTAGGCAGCATCTCCACATGTAATTCCTCTATGAATTATATACACAGATATAAACCTGCAGACACTTCTTAACTGAACTGGCATTTGTAAAAGAAGAGGCAGCAAACTGAAGAAGCTAATTTTCTATGGCAATGATCCTACAACATGAGTTGTAGCTGTCTTGTACAGACTGACTTCATTTAACACCTGAAAATAGGTCCTGTACACACTGACTTCAATTAACTCCTGAAGAAAGGCTTACTTTGATTTCAGTTGATGTGGTTACTTTGGTTTGTAAATCATGTCATATATACTGTATTTAAAGAATTCTTTTCAGAGACTGGCAGAAAGAAAAATTGGCAGGAAGATATAATTATGAACGGAGAAATTGTTCTTTATGATGTGAGCTAGAAAAAGTGTCACAATGCTCTGAATTAATGAAGGACTCCTGTAATACAGGAAACAGTAAAAATAGAATCTCAAACACATTAAACATTTGCCTTAGGAATCCTTTAGGAGATAAAATTAGTCTATTTCAGTTTCCAGAGAGATAAATATAGTTCAGGATATCTGTATAAACAGAAATATAACCCATAAAATTTACTAATAGTTTAAATAGTCATTGTCAAACAAGTATAGAGATGGGAACCATAATTGTGTCATGTGCATATCTTTTTCAGTGCCAGATTGCAGTGCCCGCTGATAACAATCACTATTTTGTGAACTTAGCTGTTTATCTTGACTGAAGAGATAACCATCTCTTCCTCTGAAAGTAATCAGAAAGTTTTCATCAGGTTTGAACAGTGATGTATAAGGAGTAATTCTGGAGGATATTATGTCCTGTGGGCACTCTTTTCCCTTAAAGTTTCTCAAACAGTTTATTTTCAGTCTAAGATTATTTGCTCCTACTTTATACCAGCAATATTGCATTTTCTAGTCAATGTGTCTATGAAAGCAACAGAAGGGAAGAATTGCAGACTTCTATTGCTCCAGCTATCTCCCACCCATATATACAGGTATCAAGAGCAATGGAAAAGCTTTACCACAATTTAGAATTTTAGACTTCTAAAGCTAGCAATTCTTTGGCCTAGGTACAGAAAGGTCTGCCACAAAATTAAGACCATATTTGGAGAGGAGACACTGGAAGTCAAGGCAGATGCAAACTCTCAGCCTACTATTATCCACATTCAGTGTGAGCTGTGAACAGAAGTTTAACTCAACTGTGTCCTTCTTGATTTAAGGTAATGTTTTTAAACATAAATGTTATTTTGTCATCTGTGGATGCTATCCCTAACTTTAAGTGATTCGGATGAGACTGCAGTGAGGGCAAGATTAAAAAAGAGTTGAAGTGGGGGAGTGGAGGAAGAAGGGAATTAAGTAACCAAAGGCTGTATATAGTATTTACTGGCCAAGTAAACATGTTTTGTGAAGAGTACCACTATGAATATTAACTAGAGGTCAGACAGACAGATTTAGGAATGTAATTGTGAGACGGTAACTAGCACATCCTCATGACATTCTTTTTTTACTTTGGCTGTGATCAGTAAAGCTTCTTTTATTTGTTTCTGTCAGTTTATGTTAAGTCATTGCTGAAGAAAAAGAAAACAATCTGCTTTATTTGCTTCATAAATATAATTATAAACTTGCCAGAACCAGGTTAGCCACAAATTAACATGACAGCTACATTCACTTTCACATGGATTATTTATGAAGAAACTTTGATGGGCTAAAGCTACTGATAGGACCAGGTGTTGATGCCAATAGAGTTCCTATAGTGACATGCCACAAGAATGGTCTAAAAGGTATGATAAATGACAAACATCTTGCAATTTGCAAGCCAGAAAAGCTTGGCATTTAGGAAATATTTGTTACATCTGCAAATTTATCTTCTCATATGGGAAAAGGCAGGTATATTGTATTAGGGTTCACATTAAGCTGGTATACTCCCTTGGCTGTTTTATGCCTGTAAACACTGGGCTGATCTCAATGTCTGTGGAGGAACTGAATTACTCCTTTCTTCTGTGCAGATAGAGATAGTGTGTCTTCCTTTCCTCTAAGCATTAGACTTAACACATTTCCACAAGATGATTCTCCTCAGTACTTTTGGAGTTACCAGTATATGCTATCTGTGGTGACACCGGATTTTAAATATTTAAAGTTCATTCACCTTTTTAGATCTCTGAGCTGCCGTGGAAACTGGTAGCAGATTTTCCAAATAAATAATACAACATAAACCTACTTTATACATCAGTTAACACTTCCAGGCTAAACAAAACAAAACGGGAAAAAACCCAACCAAACAAAAAACACCAACCAAAAAAAAATTCAGAACCTCCATAACCATAGTAAAGAAAGCCTAGAAATTTTAGTAAAGCTGTTATTAAAATCGCAGAGCTGTCTTTACAAAGTCAGAACTTTCTGTGCCCTAAATGTTGCATTCATTGATATTTACACATGATAAGGTTCTTTTATTTCCTTCCCCTTACTGAATTGCAGGAGGTCAGAGATAGTTTATAAATATATTGACAAGGCTTAAGACAAGAAGTGGGAATCATAAAGCTAAGAAATGAGACTTTTGCAACAGTGTAATGTTGAATATTGGTGGCAAATTGGTATTAACCTTTGAAGCAACACCTGCAGTAATATGCCCCCATGCAGGAAGCTTGAAGTCATGGCAAACTAGTCAAACAATACTTGAATGCTAGGAAAGTCACATTTCAAAATGCTCTTGGCTGCAATGGACACTTGAAGAGGCCATTGCAGTTCTGAGATGTATAACATATTTAAGGTTCAAATTAATCTTTTAAATCGCCTTCTACATTTTTGGTCTAAGTCACTTTTGTTACTTCCCCACTTGCTTTTTCTCCTTTTCACATCTTGTGGTACAAATACTAAACTTAAGTAGAAATGGCTATGATTGTCTTCTGTCTCCAAGGCTAGAAACTTCTGAACTTCTGGACTCGTAAAACACCAACACATGAACACCACAAAAACCTGTAAATTTCAGAAGTTATCGTTCTTCATGAAAATAAGTTATGGTTTGTTACTTCAGGCATGTGATGTGTCCTGGCTATGTGAAAGAAATTCATCACCAAAATGACTGTATTTTAAGAACTGGAAAAGCAGCACACATGAGTTTGCTGCAAGCTGCTAGAAATAAACTTACAAAATGGTGAGTTGCATCTTGTGTAGCCCACACGGTTATGCAACAAGCATCAAAAGCAAGTCCTAACTCATCATGCGTGCTGTGTGACCCAGTGACAAGGGAAGAAAAGTGTGGAACTGTATTCAACCTCTACTCCAACACAAAGGACTGTTTCATTCAACCAAAGTCAACTTTGCATCATTGAAATTTGCCATAACTTCTTCCCAAACAGAGGGAGGAGGCAAAACTCCCACTGACTGAACTGTGAGAAAGGAAAAGATTGGGGTTGCGTTCCCCATAATGCTGCATGTTACACAATTAGCCTTTTAATGCTTGCTTCAGTGCAGCCTCATTGTGTGCCATGGAAGGAGCGATGCACGCAGCTCCCTCCTTAGGGGCTGTCTTTACTGGGTGGCTTCTGTCTACCTTCACCTCCATCACAAGGTATTACCAAACAACTTGCCACTCCATTGCCATCTCCTGCTTGTTCCCCATCTCCTCAGGGCTCAGACATGCCCACTTTCCTCAGCCTCTGATGACACTCTCTTCCACCACATATCCTCACAAAACACCACAGCCCTGAACAGGGCATGATAATCTGCATCCCTCAACAGGGGGATCCTCACCACCTGCTTCTCACTCTGTGGCCCAGGTTGCTTGCTTGCCTTTTACTTGCCAGTTGGCTTGTCCCCCATGTGGTGGCATCCATCTCCTTGCTACATAATTCACTGTCATCAATGGAGGGCTGCCTTTCCTTGGAGAGATGGTGGAATTGCACTGTGTCTTCACCAAAGATAAATCAGTAGAAGTCTCAAGTTTGGACTGACATTTCACTTGTAAAAGGGAGCTTTTCTAACTCGTGTGGGCTGATGGCTGACCTTGCATTATCTGCCAGTTGGTTCAGGTCTGGATTTTTACTTATAAATTGGCTCAAAAGGACTCAAAAGAAAAGAAATACAGGGATATCCCCACCCTAGCCATTGGTCACACAATGGGGGATATAGTAGGAGGTACTATACTGTATTACACAGTGCAAGACTCAGAATATTTTAAAGACTTATGAAAAAAATTAAAAATTAACAGCTTTCTATCTCTGTATCTCTCTTCCAAACACTGGAATATTCATGTTCTCTACTTTCCTCTCTAAATTATGTTAATTTTATATGAGACAGCACATAAAGCACTCAATGATCACATGAACAGAAAACTGAAAATTCTCAATTTTTCATTTCTCTGTATCAATAGCAAAAATAAAATAAAAGAAAGAGACTTAACTGAAACAACAGAAAATGCTGTTGGCTGGAACAGTCTTACAACCCCAGAAACTTGTGGCCTTGTGGTGCACTTTGCAAAGACAAAGCACATCAGAGGTCTGAATTCAAATGAGGCAACCAAAAACACTGTTAAGACCCAAGAAATTTTCTAGACTTCAGTGAAATCTGTCTTCAAAGACCCAACATGTACAAGCTTTATATGCCTGCAGTACTTCACATTTTTTGTTTTTTAAAGACCAAATGCAGACATGAAAAATATTTATCATCATAGAGGAAAGGAAATGGATTGTTAATGCTATATGAAAATGTTATTTACAGATGAAAAACAAAGTGCATTATAGGCAGAAAGCCAATGTTTTTTAATTGCTTTGCAAAAGTGAATATTCTTCAATCAAACATATTTTAAGTAGGCTTATTTTCATTTTCTTTTAATTTAAAAAAACACTTTTTCAATAAAAACACTAGTTTTTTAGCTCCTCATAAGATCTTGTGGTTGGTAAAAATTCAGAGGAAGAGGAGACTGGATAACAGCAAAAGATTAACTAGTAACAAACATCTTTCTTGTTTACTACATGGAAGTTTAAGGACACACCTTAGTCTTAAATTCTCTACAATTTGAAGAGAAAACAGCATATTAAAAAAAAATAAACCATCATTCAAACCACCACTCTGGGTGGATTTAGAATCAGGGTTTTTTTAAGAAGACGCTAAAATACTCTTCTACTTAAGAAATACTCAGAGGCTTTATTTCAATATTTAATAACAAGGGAGGTGGAACAAAACATTTTGTTCTGCCTGGTACTGAATAATTTAGCTTTTTATTGATCTTTACAGACTTATTTTCAATATTTGGTTTTAAAATACAACTACTGAAATAACTTCTGGAGCTGCAAAAGACAAAAAGGAAATATGCACAGACAAGTCTTTAAGGAATGCAAATGAAAAAAAACAGTTTTGGATAAATTTTTGGTAAATGTTCTTCTCCAGACTCCTCCAAGTATTACTATTTTCCTTCTAACATGCAATAAAATTTTAATGTGACGATTTGCAAAAAATCCCAGACAGACTACATATAATTTCTATTCTTTTCATATTAAAAAAAAAAAATCCATTTTAAAATTGTAGTCCATTTGCAATCTCTCCATATCATAATTCAGCTTTTATTTTTATCATTTCCTTTTGTGCCCTATGTGGCAGAATTATAACACTGTATACTGAACAGAACAGCTTGAAGACTTGCAAAGGTATTTCTTATTATGTCAAATTACTTTTCTCCCACTCAGAACCATCCTAAAACCAGCTTATTTTACAGTGCCCATGCAAACCACATATATTAGGTCTTTAAAAGAAAGACAGAAAAACAGCCCACAAACAAATCCTTATTTCTAGACTTCCTTATGTGTCTTACTTAGAGTAATTCTATCATTTAGTCTTTCCATTGTAAAGACTGTGTTTTAGTATATGATGTAAGGTAACGACTATTTTTGTTCTTCTTGCAGAAAAAGAAAGTAGATATTGTAGATAAATTAATCACTGTAAAACATTCACTGAGTTCTGCAATTAGAGCTTTCTTATTGAATGACTGCATTCCTACAAATGTTTTTATAAATCTTTATTTTTAGATGGAACAGCATTACCCACCTTGCATAATGCATTCTTTATGCACCAGGAGCAAAAGAGTAGCAAAATTTAACTACACAGTTCACAAAGTAATAATTTTGGATTATTACAGGTGAACATTCACAGGGATGGAGTCTAAATGGGTACAATAAATGTATGTACATGGCTTCTGTATGCCACACTTTCTCCTGCTCTGCGAGTGAGATGCTTGCAAAAAGGCCTTTCTCTGAATATGGAAAAGCATGACAAAATCTTAATGAGAATTGTCCTGTTTTTGTGAACATATATCACACATGAAATGGACCGATAAAGAAACTGGTTGCAGACTCCTTTATGGCTATCTTTTCAAAACATGTCCGGTTCCAAGAAAGCGGAAAGCTTACAGACATAGCCTGAATTCAAAGCAGCATTAGTTTTGGGTTCATGTGAACTTCGGACTGATTCCCTGAAGGGATTTTTATCGAGCACTTTTGTCCTCCGATCTCAGATGAAGTTTAGAAGCATATAGTGTCTGAATTCCAAGACATCCAAGCCTTGGGAAATCCAGTAATTGATTCATGAGCATCTTTCTTCAGAACAAAAAAAAAAAAAAAAAAAAAAAAAAAAAGGAAAAAAAATTCACCCAAGATATATTTAGGATAAGCATTTTTTAAAGTGCAACAATACAACAATACTTCAATGAAGAAATATGATAATTATTCAAATTACATTTTTTCAGTGAGAAAAAAATATTTTTTTTTTAAAAATGTTGCCAATCAGAATGTGAAGATCAAGGAGAAAACACCCCTGTGAAAGCAAAAGAAATTTGACAAACAGCAGGAGAATACCAAAGCATTTCCATATATATTTGAAATACTTTTTGTATTGTCAAGAATCAGCTTACACCAAAGAGGTTCAAAAGTGAATTATATAGAACATCTGGCTGGAAAATGTTGAAGTAAGTTTGGACTGTTCACAGGAAATTCTGAAATAAAAAAAGCCAAATAAGAGGCTAAAAAGTGAACAGAAGCCTGGAGAAAAATACAATTAAAATCTCGTAAAATTAGGGTTTCGCTTTAATGATAAAATATAATTTAGCTAAGCAATTTCAAATGGTTCCTCACATAGATGCTTTCAGAATGCCAGATCACGATTCAAAATCAAATGATTAGAATATACTTTTTCAGATTACTTTTATTCATCACTATTTGGTCTCACTCCAGAGCTCCAGTTTGTCTTGAGATATTAGGTCAATTTACTAATTAATTTTCAGAGAGAAAGACTTAAGATGCACTTCATAAGAATGCATTTGTTCTACTAAAATAAAATGACATGAGAATCTTGATAGTTTTAATTCAGATTTCCGCTAAACTGGCTATGAAGTTATGTCAATTTGACAAACTTTTTGGATGCAGAAGAATTACAAGTCTGATCCTCTAGCATAATGAGGAAAATCCATTTCTTGACGGCTTCACTTACAGAAATCATAAAATTGCTTATAGGTTTCCATGTACAGCATGTGTTAAATTATTGGGAGTTTGTTGATGCCTAATTATAATGGGTGACCACTGTAGTGGAAATTATACAGAAGGGGTCAGAATAAATCTCCAGATAGCTTTATGGTCAGAAATTAGGTATGAGAGATGTGAAGTACTTCAGTCTCTAAGAAGGCAGTCATTGTTTCACGAGTGGAAGCTTGAAGGCAGAAGGAGCCCGAGCAACACTCAGGGGAACACACTACTCCTGACACCAGTCAGACTTTAGCAGTGTGTGTGAACAGACAGGCAAATAATACAGTGAGCCTTTACCAAATTCAACTCTGAGTCAATAGGAGGCACCCAGAAACGCAGCTGGTTCAGGAGGCTGGAATGTGGTCAAGGCAGCTATAACTGATGTGTCTGTGCTTAAGTGCATTTAGGAATAAGTTTATGGAAAGGTAAAAAGAATCTGAATAATGACAAAGTTGTTTTATACTTATTAAAGGTAACTTCACAACTATGACTGCACAAGTTCATAGTTTAGTTCCACTGTATTCTTTATCCTGACTTAATAAACAAATCACATATGTACACAATTTCAGACTGCAATCAACCACAAAGACCTGACTTTGAAAGACTGCACAATTAGACTTTTTCCAAATTCACATGGATAGTTTTGAGCCCTTAATTATACCACTGTAGATACAACAGTCTAGTCTAGTTTACGGTGAATACAACACATTTCAGGATCTATGAGATTTCTGCCTATGCTTATTTACTCATTCCATAGCAAGGGATTTTGTTGTATAAGGTATAAATTGGCCTCAGTTCCCTGACTTTTGTGATACCTGGCCAATAGTTATCAACCAAAAACCATGAACTTCAATTAAAACTTGCAGAGTACTCATGGCTAAACAAAGAGTTCTTGCGGCTGAGAGTCTTTTCTTTCGCCTAAGGCCAGGACAGTGCTTTCAAAAGTAGTGGATCAAACTATACAACTTCATTCCTTATATTTTTAGCCAATGACCTTTGTGTCATTTTATGACTTCAGAATTTTCATGAACAGCTATTGATGAGGCTATGCTTAGAGAAATCAAGTTCCTAAAATTCAGCAAAAAAGGATAATCATTAACTGCAGATCTCAGGCTATCTCGAGACATGAATTAATCAGCTGGTTAATTAAGATGTTAAAAAAACCTGCCTCAGTAATTATACATAGCATAGACATAAATGTAATCATATCCTGTAGAATACCATAATGTGATTCAAGTGTAGAACCTTCCTGGGCACTGTCTACAGTGTATACTTTGAAAAAGACAAACTCCGAGATTCATCTGAAGTCTGACAAGCTGGTGCTGTATTTTAATTTATGGGAATGATGGTTAAAGGTGATCTGAACAAACAACTGAGAATTGAAGCAGTAATTAGTAGAACCAGGGAAGTGTGGAACGATTAGGGATAAATAAAGTCATTTTCTAGTGGAGGGTGTCAGAAAGGTTCTTAGGGAGAATTTTAAATGATTTGAAATTGTTTTATGAAAATTCACTATTATTATATGGATTAATGATCCATTAATGTCTATCATTTATAATCATAATAAAGTTTACTACTCAAAGCTACATAAAATAATGGTGCATTTGATATATCACCGTGAAGATGGAGCACCAAACTATTACAGTTAACTGCTTATATACGCTGGGCAATAAGCTTCTTCATCCCGTCGTAAAGCAACAGTCTTCAGGACTCACAGTTCTGCCTCTTCAGGTGCCTCATATTCAATACCTGAGTAATGCACACTGTCCTTAGGACTTAAACCTCCTCTTACGCTTTCTTCATTTCGAAAATAGTATCAGAGGAGGATGTGTCTTCATTTCCTCACTTCTAGAACTCCACCAGCACAGTAGCCCCAGCAATTGTCTATGTGAAACTAAAGTGTCATTTGGGTTGGTCATGCAGATATGAGGACCCACATTCACTGCATTTGCTAAGTGACAAGATTGCAGTGCCGGACAAGACATTTAAAAACATACTGGACTAAAATGTCCCTTTCTTTCATGAAGGGACTAAGATGTTGGTAAGGAAAATAAATACCAGTGCCACAGTGCAAATGCACAATCTATGTTCTCCAATAACCATTGCCAAACCCTTATGCAGCCTTGGCTACAGCTGGGGAAGCAGTGCATGGATCTTAATCCCCCACCCTAAATGATCCTGAATTTTTCTGGCTCAGACAGATAGGCTAGACTAAAATTACAGAGATATTGAAATAGTAGCTCAACTTGTCAGGTGCAGAAGAAAACTGAGCTATCCAGTAATGCATGTCACAAGATCTTCATTTGGCCGCTTCTCTCAAAAGGGAAGAAATCCTATCATTAGCAGATTTGTTGAGGTGATGTTGACCCCAGCTGCAACCTTCAGAACGAAACAGGTGTTCCCATCTAACAAGGAATGCAGCAGCAATACATTAGGGACAAATGAAAGATTTTGTAGCATAACTGTTGCCAGATTTCACTCCTTTTTTTTCATGTAGAAGTGGAAAATACAGGTTAAGCAATAGTCTTTACCCCTCCAAAAAAGAACATGGGATTTGAGAACATATTACGAGAAGTATAATTTTCTATGGGACAAGTGGTGACCTCATATCAGATACAGCTGTGACTCCCTTGAGTGGGGGGTCATATTTCCATTGTCCACAGTAATAGAGTCTACACTGTGTTCAGGTGTATATTTTACAGCAGTAATTAATACTGTGGTTATTTTATATGAGTGCTTCCTGTAGTCTCCAAAGAAACTAAAACCAATGAAATGGTTTAATTCAGTGAACTGAATTTAACCTGATCCTATCATAGTGACATTGATTGCGGATGTGTTGTAACTATTCTGGGGTAAATTAGACCTAATTTGCATATGAAAAGAAAATTTGAGATGCTCCAAAGTTCAGAAATTGAATTTGATTCATAAAATTTTTGAAGCAAGAAAAGACTGTCTAATCTGACCTGTTGTGTAACAGCACAAGGCATGACATGAATGCAGATCCTTGTTCTGAATCAACCAACTTATGTGCAGACATGCCTTCAGAAATGTACATGGCAACTATTTTGAATTGAAGTCTGACAAATTTGCCTAAAATTTTCAAAGTGAATGTTATTTCTAGGAGGTGCTGGCACTAATATTTCTCATCTTGGATAGAAATCCTGCAATATCAACTTCTGGTAATTTTGTCTTCTTTTCTGTCACAAGCTGCAGTTGTATCTGTTGGGTAGACAAAAAAAACCAAGACTGTAAATTCTTTCATATGTTGCTAGACATGATAGGTCCTGCAAATTCTTTCATAGATTTTTCATACTGCATCTGACAGGGAACTAAAATGAAACCATACTACTTGAGTGCTACCAGAATAATTTAGTTCATAATGTAGCTACGGATCTCATTCAGTCCCCTGTCTGACAGTGCCACGTCTTGATGTCCAGCGTTAAACAATGATAACTCTGCATTATTTAGCTGTCTACTGCTGCACAGTGCATCCATTGGCAAACTGCTCCCTTGAACAAATGGTCTCTTTCAAATTTGCTATTGTTTCACTGTCTTCATAGTTTAGACATTAGCCTCACATGTTCTTCAGGAATGGGATGTCTAACCACCAGAAAAAGAAGATATAAGCCAAGATACAGGACAGAGGTTGGGTTTTTTTGTTTGGTGTTTTTTTTTTTTTTTTTTGGGGGGGGGGGGTTTTTTTTTTTTTTTTTGCAGCTGCATCTGGTTTTGTCTTGTTATTGCCACAAGTTTCACAGCATTTCTCGTAACACCTTCATTCACCTGTACCTTTTCTTTTATTTTCTTTTGCTAAACTGCCAGTTTATGCTTGCTAGCATATGGTTTTGTTTCTCTCAGGAGAACAGCAACAAAAAGGCAAAACCAAAGGGCTGTAAAATATCCTTGCTCTTGTTTCTGCTGTAATAAGCTCCAGCCCACCTGGTTACAAGGCAGCAGGTATCTCATCTAACATGTCATCTTTCACATGTTTTTTAAGGAATGTATTTCAGATCTTAGAAACTTTCTGAACACAACTGGTAGCTCTACTATGCAATAATCCACTAAATGTCAGAGCAACAGCACCATTTTATCTGCTTTGAAGCCAATGAATGGATAAGCCCAACAGCACAGTTTTCCTAGGAATGGGATTGTCACTAATGAGCAGGAATATTGGTGTAGTGCCATGTCCCTTTTTCTGGGCTCTACTGCAGAGAAGATAATCAGGAAAAAAAGGACAGATCTGTGCTGTCCCTAAGTTCCAGAAGCTCCTATTTGCCAATAAGCACCACCAGGGCAAAAGGCTTTAATTTTCTCTAATTCATGAAGCAAATCAGCCTGGCCAATGGCCAATTTTAGAGCAGTAGCTCAAAGCTAGCTGACTCCATCACAGTACATTACGCTATGCTAAACCTGCACTGTGCTAAATCAGAAGACTTTCTCTGAAATTATGAAAGTGAATTCTCTTAAAACTTCCTACTAAGAACCAGTAAATAGGAAAAAAATCCAACATATAAACAAAACAGAAATCTCCTTAGCTATAAGACTGAATGCAAATGATAGATTTTAGTAGTTCTAAATTATATGTACAGTGCTGACTCTTAGGCAATACTTGTCTATGGTTTTAAAAGGTTAAGCCTTAAAAGATGTTGAACTAATTCTAATTAACTGTGGGAAGCCTTGCTGCAAGATGAGTGGGGTGAGAAACAAATGACTTATTACAGAGCTTGAAAGAGAGCAATGAAGAGGGAATGAAGGCCCTTAAAGTTATTATTAGGTTGCAAAATTTGTGAACTCAACAGTATCTATGGGAAATCAAATTTAAACCAAATTCATATCAATTTTTGTGATTTCTTTCTCATATAAAACCAAATCAATGAAATATTGAACTAAATTAATAAAAGTGTCCATATGGGAAGTTGCACAGTTCTAAACAAAAGAACTCTAAAAATGACATCATCAAAAGCAATGCGGCTCATGTGAAACCAAGTGATAAGTTCATCTGCTAATGAATAGGAATAAGAGACGAAGAATTATTTAATCAGTTTGTTCACAATCTGTTCTATTTTTGAATATGTGGTAGAAGCCCTAAATGATATCCTTGTTCTTTGGAAGTCCTTTTGCAATATTCACTGACACTGATAGGGACAGCAGTAGTCTCCTGCTATTGATTGCTTTCGCCTGTACATGGCCACAGGCAGGCTCCCAGTAACCTAATGCAAACCCAGATCCTAAGAATATCTGGCTAAATAATGGATGAACTGTGACACACACACACACATGTTGTGTATAATCACAGTGAAATCTCTGAAATTTCATTGGTAACTCAGTTAGGCAGTTATAGTCTAACTGCATTAGAGCAAGTGAGTGTTACTTACTGGGCTTAATTCTTACAAAGGCTGTCTGCCAGTCTTCACTCTGCTATGTTGCAGTTCTGGACTTCCTCACATATCAAGACTTAAAACTTCCAGAAAATCATCACAGATGATGGAATGGTGTAGTAGTTTCCTCTCATTACCAAATTTCTATCCCAGATGGCTTGGCAGTAACACTCCTCCAGGTCCTGCTGCCAGACAGGAGTTTCATCTGAATTACCTCTATTCCAGGCTCCTGGACACCTTCCTGCACTTCTTTCCTACACATAATGTCTTCACCAGGCATTTGTTCTCACTATCTTTCACCCCACTGAAGCATAATGGGGACAGCTGTCTCCACCAGTAACGAGACAGGGTGAGCAGATGTGAGTGGAGGAGCCCCTTGCTGTATGACTGGTGGCCTCGGTTCAGCACAGAGACACGGAACCTGCAGCAGCTCCGGCACGTGGGAGATGCTCACAGCAGTTCCTTCACGTGCCCTGAGGTCTTTGCGGGTAAATCTACATCCAAGTGCATCAAGGCAATTGTTCTCCTTGCTGAGCATGAATTTCTTGGTGCTTTAATTAATTCACCCACAGCATGAGCACCACTGAGTTTGATGCACACTTGGAGTCTGGGCATATAATTAGTACCATGAAACAAAGACTAATGGACTGATAGAAACAGTGGACTAGAAACATGTAGGAAAAGAGAAAAGTAGTATTTTAGTGAGACAGACAAATCTAATGGGAACTCATTCTGGCAGAGGCTGTCACCACAAAATACACATATATATGCACACCATTTTTTTTTTTTTAATCTTCACTCATTTCCCTGAGTCTCCCAAAGGCTTTGTGGTTTGAAAAATGACTCCTTTTAGCTTTAAGTTGTACCTGGAGTTGTATTTGAAATTATGTCTAGTCATATTTTTATTTGGCTTAAGAACACTTGGGGCAGTTGGACAAAGAAAAATCATAGTTTTCATTTTATTTTGTTCTTGAAAAGCTGCTTTATGTACCCTATGCAGCCAGATGAAGACCAAAAAAAAGGAAAATTAAATCACAGCAATAAAATATGAAGGCATTTCTCTGACTTACTCAATAAATGTGCTAATCCAGATAAATGAGAAATGTGTATATTCAGTTTAGTGTTCTTCTTTAATATGAATGGTTTTTTCCCCCTTCTCTCTCAATTTTTCTATACCAGGGCAAAACCAATGGTTCTTTTTAATTCCTGAAATCACACAGCAGGAATGCAAGTTTCCATGCGGTACTGGTTTTCTGACTTTACAAATCTGACCAAACTTCTAATTTATGCAACTAGTACGCTCTGGCATGCACTTTTCTAAAATAAATGACAGGTAAATATAGCACCGATTTTGCATCAAACAAATCCATTCCTAAATTTACCAGGAAAGTGAATGGTTTGAGCCAAACATATTAATGTAAAAATTTTGGTCAAATCTTTAATGCAGAAGAAAGCTACTACAAAAAATTGGGGAAGTCAAACTAAACCTGAATTAGATACAAAATTCCAGAGAACATTATCATGTACATTGACATGCTAATGGTTCAAATTACAGCATTTTTTCAATCAATTATCTATCTTTAGTCTCAACAGTATAAAGCAGTGTAAAAAAAAAAAAGGAAAATTGACACCTTTGGTCTCAGATTCAAATCAAAGACTTTCATGTGGTACATCTTAAGTCAGTGGCTAATAACTACAGGATATTCAAAGATATTCATCTACTTATCCCATGACTACCTGAAGTTCTCCCCTTTGCACAGAAAAATATTTACTGCATCTATGACAAGCTGATTTCAGGCAGCTACTGGGACCTCATCTGGAATGTGCTAATTGGAAAGAAATGTGCATAGACGTGTCCCAAAAACCTGGATGATTGCCTTGATCATCAGGCTAAGTAATTAGGGCTCTATTTCTGGGGTTTCATAATTTTGAATGTAATGTTATAGTGTTGTCACCAATAAAGAAAAATTAAAAAATATGGAACACTCGATCTTGTATTACATGTGGAATTCATTGTATCCAGATAAATCTATCTGCATTTGCTTTGCTGTTGTTTGCAAAACCTTTACTTTTCTTAAGAAATACCCTTACTTCCCTTTCAGGAAACAGGGCAACATTTTCGCACTCAGCAGTTCCTCACAGAAATCCAGGTGTTTGTGGGAGAATTAAAGAAACGTAGAACAGGAGCAAATGAACAAAAGGGGTCAAAGCATGAGGATTTTTAGGTACATCTCAGAGAACAAAATCTGTCCAAATGGGAATAAACAAATCTTCCAGTGTGGCAGGTCTTTCAAAAGGTTTACCACCTCTGATCCATGCTGACAAACTTGCATGAGTCTCTTTTCCACGTTCAGTGCTACAGTAAAATCCCAAATAATGTCCAATTTAAGAAAGAACTAGTGTCAGCTGCCAATCAACACAAGTTCTGCTTTCTCCAATTTATTCTCTAAGAAGAGCCCCAGCTGTAGTTTGCTGGCTCACTTTATTTTGTATTTTTCTTAACACTGTTGCAGTTTGGTCTTACTTGTCTTTACCACTCTCCATGAAGCTGTTGCAGGATGTTCACATCCTGCACAGTGCACATGCAGCACAGTGGTTCCTGTTGGTGTTCCAGAGCTGTTCATTATTGCCAGCATCTCAGCACATGGTGATCTTACTACAACCTGCCAACCACTTTTTCATGTGCATAGATTTTATGCCAAAAGAGCGACAAGTACTATTGTTACTTAATAAAATGACTATAATAATGCTACCTTACGTTTATATAAATCTCCTTTTATCTGGGAGCCTTAAAATACTTTATGAAATTTTTTTTCCTGGATATAATGCTATGAATTTTTCTATGTGCGACTGAAAAAAACCAGCTCCTTTTAATATACAACATATCTACTTAACAGCAAAAAGCAGTACTGCACCATTTTTGCTCAGGAAGCTGTGGATGCCCCATCCATGGAAGCTTTCAAGGTTGGATAGGGCTTGGAGCAACCTGGTGTAGTGGAAGGTGTCCCTGACCACGCAGGGGGTTTGGAACAAGATGATCTTAAGGTCCTTTCCAACATTAACAATTCTATGGTTTTGAACATATCTATATGATTACATCAGTTACAGAAAACAGTACCACAGCATCCCAGTGCAGAAGCACAGCAGGAACAAATTAGAAAGTACCATTATGGACCAATTTGCTTCTCCTATGGTCAGTGCTACCAAGAAAATAGGGCCACAGGTCTGGCGACCCACCAAAGCAGATTTAAGGGGAAGTCTGAGGCACTGCTTGCGAAAATAGATGAAAGGAACTCAAGAGTAAAGACAGAAGTGCCTAAGATGCATTTTTAATCCTGATTATACCCAAGAAACCTAAACAGTAAAACAAGAAATGTACCGAGTTTCAATTTAAACATGTAAGAAGCAGGTGAGCTATTTAGCATGAATGCAAACTAAAACAGCTTTTTCCTCTCTAGCTCCCAACTAAAAGAAGGTCCTGACATGGTGAGAACTTGTTCTCTATTCACCCCCATGACCAAACTATCATCATGGCTTATAGTAAATTTCTTACTTTTGCATAACCTTTTTGAGTGCTTTGATTTAGGGATTGAAACTCCATAACAGCATCAAGTAGTGCTATTTCTCATAAGTGCTGTAGCAAAGTCTGGGAAGGGAAGGGAAGGGAGAAGAGATGGGATCTCATTATTTTCACAAAAGATATTGCAATAATATGGGGAAAAGCTAACTTTTTCTATGTACTTATCCCCTAGAGTTATAATATCAGCTGTTTTTTGGGAGGGTCATTTGCACTGTGCCACAGAAAACACTGCTCACCCATGAAATAAATATAGGGCATCATAAATTTAATTGCAAAATTAATTAAATTTTGGATACTTTTCCACCCAAACTCTTTCTGTACCTAACAACTAGCAAAAAATTGTTTTTCTAAATATGTGTCCAACATGAACCCTAGAAACTCTGTATGTGCACGTCAAGGACAGCACATGAGCCTAAGTTTGCTTGAATTGGGTTTTTTTTGGAAAAGACTGTTATAGTATTGGCCCAGTTCTTATCTCTTGCAGACAGCAGCCCAAATCTTCCCTGTTACACAAGTCCAATCTCACATTGATTTCAATGGGTTTCAGCAGAATAACTGAAAAGAGAATTTGGCCCGTAATCTCTGACTATATCGTATAACTAGTAAGTGCTTGGCTAAGATTAGATTTAAAGATAGCCCAGGAGGATAATTCAAGGACTCCAGAACCTTTTCTTACACCAAAGCCTCCTTCTTTTGGGGAAAACACAAAACAAACCAAAGCGCCTTTAAAGACACTATATTCCTGAAAATGGGTAAAACCCTTAACTAATTTTCTGTTTCTTTTCCTCCATGATTAACCCGAATAAGAGAAAATACTTATGTTCTAGAATGGAAGCTGGTTTTTCCTTTTCTGAAGTCTTCTTTCAAAAATGTGAATGTGGATATACATGATTGCCTTAGCAAAGGGAATAACTTTCTGCTCCTCTTTAATCCTATGTACAACATAATTGGAAACAGCAAGTGACTCCTTACACGTTCATCTACAAAGATTTTCTTTAGACTTCCTTCAAGTTGGTTGCCTAAAAAACATGGGCCTAGTTTCTCTTGTGGGCTATTCTGTGCTACAGGTAAGCAGTCTACGAGCTAAGGGATGAGACTTTTTTGAAGCTTGAGTTGTGTACACAAGGTAAACTCCTACAGCCTCAAGACCTTCAATACTTGCAATAAGTTTAAATGCTTGTTCATGACTGGGGAGGTGGCTTATTAGCCTTTGTTCTACTCTATTCTTTCTCCATTGAAATGGACTGAGACTTGCAAATTAGCAAGTATTAATCCCCAAAAGCAGAAGTCACCAATAAAAAAGGACTTGTTAGGATTTCACAGCCACGTGGCTGCTTGCTGCTGGATTTCTAAAGACAACCACATCACTCCTCATGCTCAAACAAACAAAAACAAGCAGAAAATAAAGTCAAGCACTTCTTCACTATCTGAATTCTTTAGTCATATACCACCACTCGATTTATATTATGAAATATCATGAGGTGAGAAAAAACAACTGTGATTTCTATCCAGCATGGATGAGAAGACCAATAAAGATCACAGCCACACTTCCTGATTTTAGAAAGATTTTCTTCTCAACAGATGCAGCAGATAATCTTCTTTATGAAGTAAACAAACAACAAAATGCCCAAACTTTGAACCCTTGATGTAAAATGAACCAAGAAATTAAATGCAAATGGTAATTCTGCAATCATTTTTCTAATAAAATTACACTTGAAAGCCAAAAGGAGTAGGCAAATACTAAGAGCACAGGATCACTGAGTTAAAACAAGTCCCAGGAGTAATGGGTTACTCAGAGCCACTTTTGCAAGCTTTTGTGTATTTAGATTTTTAATCTGTTATACCTCTGGAAAGAAAATCTACCCCGGGTTTAGGTGCCTGCAGAAATGTATCTTATGAAGAACACTTGCAGAAGCTCTGCTCTCTCCCAACTCTCCAGAGAAGGCACTGATTAGGGCCACAGGACCAGCTGCCAGCTGAAGGTATCCTGTTTCCTCTCTAGTTTACCTCAGGCCATAATGACAGGCCTGACACACATTTAATTAGCAGACAGCTCTGGCTGTTATGGATGCCACAGCCTGACCTGTCTGCTACTGCCCCTCTGGCTGAGGTTCTCATCTTAGGAGATGTTTCAGAGCTGTTTTACAGTGGAGCACTTCAGTTTGAATCCATCATCACTGTCCATGTGAGGTGAGTCTGTGGACTTTGGCTTCAGGGTAATGCCCTGACCCTGATGGAAATCTGTCCTGGGCAAGAACAACAAGCAGCTGATGGCAGTTCAGTTCACCAGAGATGCAGCCTTGGCAAGAGTCTCAGCAATTTGCAGCTCTGGGAGACTCTGTTACCATCCTTCAGTTGCACCACCATAAGGTGGTAAATAAGGGGATGTAACACCTGTCTGCACTCTTCCTGCTCTCTCCTCTTAACTTGTCCTTCATTTCTTATCCAGGCTCAGCTCTATATGGGTAAAATCAGTAATGGCCTTTAATACCATACAGAGAGGGAACATTCCTGTGTTGTTCTTGCCGACTGGTGGAGCAGCATAATAAGTCTACTGATTCTACATTTGTATGGTATGGACACTGAAAGCTATTCCTAAAAACAATTTCCACAAAAATAAAACAATTCCAACTTACGCCCGTATGCAAGATCAGACTTACTGCACAATTACAGGGAATTGCACTCTGCCAACACTGTTAAATTGAGGACCTCTCTTTTCCTGGCTCTGCTACTGTTGGACAGATTATGTTCCTACTGCTTTGCTTCCATCTGTGCTAACAACAGAATCCTTTTTGATTAAAATGTTGCTGAGTTATATTGTGAAAATTCATTTGAACTGTGCACTTTCCACCCTTAGAAAAACTCCTCCTCCGTTTGGATACAAGATATAAGCATTTGCAAGTTACACCTTCAGCCTGAGTTATTTCAAAAAGAGTGGGGGGGAAATAGATGTTTTAATTAATGTACAGTTTTTCAAGCAAGGGGAAACTTAAGCTCTGGAGGAATAGGCTTTTTCTATTATGTGTGTATATATATTGGTTGGCGTTTGACTGGTTTGGGGTTTTTTTTTATTAGAGATAGTTAACAAAAATTTCTGAGAAAATGCCTGGAAAAAAAATGCAAGTGGAGAATAACCACTCATGGAGATGTGCAGGTTCTGATTTCAGAGCTTTCTAAAAAAAAAAAAAAAACGGAAAAAAGAAGAGAGAGAATCTCACTAAAGATCTCTTTTAATGAGACACAAAAGGAACCATAACTAAGTAAATAGAAACTGAGGTCCTAAACATTGGATTGACTATATTTCGTGAAGAAATCTGAGGACACTGTGGTCACCACAATAAACCTACCTTTTTTTTCTTCCCCTTTAAATCCTGAGAACATGTAACTTTTTCTGTGTTCTGAGCAAGACTGACAGTTGCATGGTCATTCAAGTTTCTAATGAAACCATGCCAACTGGAAAGTCATATTTAGTTTTGTTGTGCAGCAGGTAGGGAAATACCTTTTGTCATAGCAAAGACTGTAAAGTCTATTTCCCAATTAAAGGAGAAAGGATAAAAATATAACATATTAAAACAGGGACTAATAAAGAAATTACCAGAGGAAATTAAGATAACTTAGTAATTAATTAGGCTGTAATTAGGAGATAATTAAGAAAATTAAGGAATTCAGGATGTACATTATATGTTCTAGCTAAAACAATAGTTCTAGCTCAAAATCCAATGTCATTAAGCACTTTTGTAATTCTCTGGGACATATTTCAGATATTGACGTAGCAAAGTTGGCATTTTCAGGCGGGCCTTCAGCCAAAAAAATATCTGTGTTCAAGAATAGTGGATATACTCCTCTTCAAGCTGAGTTGGATGTGTTTCTTGGGAACTGTTCAAAATTTGGGGAATGATGTAATTCCTGCACTGAAAAAAATCAGGTCTGAGTCCAGGGTTGAAGTGCCTTTAAGTAAATGAAGCCAGAATTTGGTATTTTGTATCAATCTTGCTGACAGAAAGAGAATATTAATGTAAGAGATGGAGACAAACAGAAAACATTCCCGGCATTTCCAAGTGTCAGGATATGCTCATGCTGGAATTGCACATCTAACCTGCTGCTGGAATAGATAGTTCCAGTAAGGATTACTTAGGTTGACACAAAGGCAAGTTTCACAGGTACTGTGATAACAGAAGCACTCCGCTCTCTCTCATTGATGGCCAAACATCTACTAATAGCAGAAGTAAGATCCTGGTTTTTTTCACTGGTCTCCAGAGTTCCGGTGCCACTCAGAACTAACATTTACTTGGAGTATGCATTATTTAGTATGTTGCAGTTCAGCCCAGGTACAGCCAAGAGCAGGCATTACATACAGTTCAGAGCTCATGGGTCTAACCTAACCACGCTTTTGTATCAAGTTCTTACCCTTTTGCAAAATACAATACCCCATCTGCAGAGTGGGAAAAGGTCTGTTTGTAACAACTCTAAGACATTGTACTTCAGCTATTCCAAAGCAATCCATTTTCTGACACGTTTAACCAGGAGTAAATTTAGGTTTCAAATTATTAGGCTCAAATTAGCCTCTCTGCCTGTTATTCCCATCTGATATGAATTCTTCTTAGACCATAAAGCTACAGAGCTAAAGCCTGATTAAAAATAAAAAATGAGCATACACTACTTTCTCCATGATTAAATACCTCTCTCTCTTCAATGAATTGAAACTTGCAATTTTGTTTGAAGACTGATGTCAGATAAGTGCTGAACTTCTGTTGAGGCAGTGAGCTATATCTTTATATTCACTAGGTACTGCTTTGAGCCACGGGCCAGCTTCAGGAAAACTGTCCTTTTTGCTCATAAAGAAGACTATGTAGTTTTGGAATGTTTCTGGGAGGAATCCTTAGGAAGGAGTACCCAACAATTTGCATAAAAAAACAGGGGCACAGGTTTTGGTTTTGTTCTGTAATTCTGTTCCTTCTCTCTCCTTCATCAGAAGTACATCAAAATATATATAATACGTGACTATAAATAATCTATTATTTACATGGCATTAATTACCTGGATGGAAAACACACTTGCCAAAGAAATCCGTGTAGGAACCATGGGAGTGAGCCACTAAAACACAATCATCCTTCAAATAAATATAACCACGTCACAATAAATAGAACTACACTGCAATAAATAGCAGCAGCATGCACTACAGTCAGAGAGGAGGATTAGAATAATATGTTCAATTGTAAATCACTGTGCATGGAAACTTAGGCAGGCATAATACAATTACTTGAATGGAGGTCAAATGCAATTTCACAGGGTGAATAGCAGACTATGACCATGTATCTGTTTAATTTTTTTAATTTCAGAATGATCCAGCTATTATTTAACATTTGGAAATGTATTTAATTTTTCATATGCTATTCCAATGAACACAATTAATATAGCAGACAATTGCAATTTGCATAATTTTCACAAGTAACACTTTAGTTAATGTTTGGAGTTGTTTATTCCAGCCCCATGTTTAAATTAAAAAGGGCAGGGTGCAAAGTGGACAGAAACTATTAACCATAGCAATCATCTGAAATCACATCAAAACTACCTATCACTACAACTGGAATAGATAAGTTTTCTGGAGAGGGACAGTACTATAAGATATAAGTAACAGAGACAGGTCACTAAAATTATTTTTCTAACAAATATATATTTATACATCTATGAGAAAAACTTCAGAAATATCGGACTGGCGTATAAATCCTTCATGAGATATAAGAAACGAAACAAATTCCAATTAGCGAGTCCAGGTTTTAGGTTTCAAATCCATACCAATTATCTCTCCAAGAGTTCTGGTTTGTGATCAGTCTCAAGCTGGGTCTCACAAAAATGAGGGTCTTGCTCTTAAAGTCCTTCCTCATGCTTTGGAGCTGGTATTTACTACCCACATTCTTCACTGTTATTTACTGATACTCCCTTTCCTTGAAGACCTTGATTCTGTAGTACATACAAGAAACAAAATAACAGAATAGCCAGGCTTTTTGAAAATGTGAATTTTGTCATCATGTTGATTCAGTCAGAAGAAGAACTCTAATCAGAGGTGC
The DNA here is from genome assembly GCF_020740725.1 of Corvus hawaiiensis. Taxonomy (NCBI): domain Eukaryota; kingdom Metazoa; phylum Chordata; class Aves; order Passeriformes; family Corvidae; genus Corvus; species Corvus hawaiiensis. The sequence goes on from NC_063217.1 coordinate 66,963,887, forward strand.
TTGGGTCAGTTTTACCTCTGAGACACTGCTCTTAAACAACTCAACATGAAAATGTTTCTATCCCTTCACTGGCCAGTTTCTGTGTTAGCTTTCAAAACTAACTAAGAATAAAAATAATCATTATTTTTGAAGATGAGGTTGTTTAGCCTTTTAGAGGCCTCATACACATACCTGATTCATGGTATTCAAAGTGATACAAATAGTTATAACTTGCAAAATACAATGCTTATCACAAAAAATTGCATGGATGGCTCATCATCTGAAAAACCTTTAGCACTACCCCCATAAATACAGTGTTTCATCAGTAAGACATTGAGTTGGATCAATTCTGGCCCTTCCTGACAGTTCTGCACTACATACTTGTCTCATTTTGTTAGTTTAATAAACTGGTTTCCAGCCCAATCCCACAAGTAGAGTGTGGTCTCTGCTTTAAAAAAAAAAAAAAAAAAATTCAGCTGATACATATTTCAGAGCCATTCATCCATGCAATACTTAGTGACTTCTTTTGGCCAGGAATCAGCAATGAGCAGCAGTGTGAAGCAACTTTTTCTGCTGCAGTGCATTTCCCTTGTGAAAACTGGAAACAAATTAAAAATACAGCTCAGTTTCATTAATTAAAAAAGTTCTTTGAAAAAACATTTGCTACGTTCATCAATTATTCCATGGGTAGAGACATACATGCTGTACCCCTGAAACACAACTCGGACAGGCCAGTGACACACTGGCACATCTTGTCACTTTGTTTTCTGAGGCTGTCCGAGAATTAAAGATTTTTCTTCTGAGGGCAGACTGATAACATCATTGGAGTCACAAGCCTACAAATAAGAGGTGAACTTGGCAACATCAAAACTGAAACCATAGGGTAAAATTTATGTTTACTGTACATAGCCTAGTTGTTCAAAGTGCTGAGCATGTTGGCACCAGTCCAGCAAAGCACTTAGAGGACGGCTGGGACTCCTGATGTGCCAAGAGCTCACCCCAGCAATCAGGGCTTTGCTGAACTGAGGCCTGAGAACAAAGCATCCTGTAGGGCAGAACCCATCCCAGACAACTGGCTTCATCCTTGCTCCTGTTGGTACTTGTTGATAGCAGGTGCTGACCTACTCAGAGGGACCTGTGATATATCAGGAAAACGAGAAATTTTTACCACGGGAACTTCACCTAAGTTAATGAAGGTTTTACTGCTGCTTTCAACACAGGTGTCATTTCATTTCGTTTTTCTGCTCACTTATTACTATTATTATGATTATTATTTCTCCTTTTTTATTTAAACCATTTTCCCAATTGCACTGATCAATAATTGCATAGCCGTGCTTTGGCCACTGAAAGAGGAAATGTTGGTCTCTGAATAAATTTACCAACTGCCTTTGAAACCTCATTAGCACTTTGTCTGATTGGTTTTGTTGGTAATGAGCTTGCACTATATTGGTGAGAAGAAGAAAAAACAAAGTTTAAATACTGAACACCTCAAACTATTAACTTTTCTAAGAGGCTTACTTATGAGATCCTGGGAGAGTTTTTCTCCATGTTGATACTGCAGGGGCCAGCACCTGGATGCATTGCTTGCTTACCTCTTTACACCTTTGATTAATAACAACCTATCTCCAGGTTTGAACAGAATGAAAGGTTTCAGAGTTTTAATCCCTTAAATACAATATCCAACTTTGCATCTAAGAGCATGCATACTTTTTAGCATTAAACCATCTTGAATGGTACTTACTAATGGAGAAACTGATATCTATCTGCTAGTTTATCAACATATGCTTGGGCTTATGTGACTTAGTAGAATGACTTGATGATCTCAGAACAGAGGACTCACATTATTCATCCTGAAATTTCTAAAGCCCTGAGGAAAACTCCTCAATATACTGGCAAGAAGATTCCACCCAGGAATTCTTTCCCACTCACATTTCCCAGTCTACTATTTTTTTTAAATTTAGACCATTCATCAAATCTTTGACATTTAGAAAAGGCTTTTGTAAAAGACAAACAAGTTAAGATCCGAAGCTAAAAACCCTGTGTAAAAGCAGGACAATTTCTCATCTTGCTAGTAACAAATCACTAGAGAAATGCAAAAGGATGATAATCTGAAAATAAAGAATGATGGGAAACAGAAGACTTCCTAACAGCAGTGAAAAAGCAAACGTGATTATTTTTTTAATTTCCGATGATGTTTCCCCAGTGTAGCGGGTTCAGTTTGTAACTGGGCAGAAACACCAATTTAGTGTAGTGGTTTGGTCCAAAATACTCATTACTGTTTACCTTCTGTGAGATAAGAATTAGGAGAAAAGCAAAGCAGGCACAAAACTTGAAAGAATACAAAGAAGTTTATTAATAGACCTAAAAGAGGGGGGAAAAATTAAAAAAATCATACCACACCTTCAGAACACTTCTCCTCCCCCCCCCCACCTTTCTCCCGTCTCCCAATGACAATGTAAAAAGACAACCCTTGAGATGTTCAGTCTGTTTACCACTTCCATAATAACCTTGTTCAGTTCACTTAGGGAGAGGAGTCTCTCTTGCTCATACTAGCATTATCACAACAAGACAGCTGCCCGGGTTGATTCTCTGCTCGCATCATGTGGGAGTCCCTTCCCACAACTTGCAGCTTTTCCCACAACTGCTTTCAAGGGTCCAATCTTGAGCTACTGGGGTACCATTTTAAGGTTGAGCCGTTCAGAAACAAAAGGTTATCTTCACCCACCTCTGGGAGCATTTTCATCTCTGAGAACAGAGGCCCTCCCCTTCCCTGGGAGAGAAAGGGTCCTCATCATCTTCTTCTCTAGGACTATCTCTGGCTGTATCTCTAGGAACGGAGGTCTTTCTCCTTCCAATTTGGAGCAAGAGTCCTCATCGCTTCCATCTCCCCCTGTTCAAATTTCTCATCAAATCACAGCTGCTTCAGCATTTCCTTATTCCATCACAGGTGCTTTTGCTCACAAGTACAGTTTGAACGCTCCACCCCCCATGCTTTCATGAAATTACAACAGGTACTCTGATATATCATAGTTTATCACCACCATAGCTTTACAACAGAATTTCAGCTTTAAGCATCTCCTCTTTCTCCTCCCTCAGCTTTTCAGCTCTTCACAGCACTAAAAGGGTTAATATCACCCGGGCCTTGCAGCTGGAATTTCGCTTATCGCTGTTGGTCACATGATCTTTGCCGGGCAGTGGGGCAGCTTCAGCTGAATCTTGGCTGCACTGGAGGGGGGGGATCCATGCTGTCTGCACAGGGGCTGTGGGGGGAGCCACGGGTGGAGCAGGGCCCATCGGCTCCAGGATGGCTGTGTCCCAGCCTGAGCAGGTCCCGGCAGGGGCCAACAGGGCCACTGGGCCCCGCACGGGCCTAGGCCAGTTACCAGTTCTCTGGCCGGAAGCAGGAGAGAGAGCTTCCCAGGGTTTATCCATTCTTAAATGTGGACCACAGAGGTGGTCAAAATTCTAAGTGGCTTAATAAATTGTCCATATTCAAACTGGCCAGCTGATAGGTTCTGTCTGGTCACAGAGGAAGCTGTAAGCACCTCTTTGTAAGAAAATCACTTCCGGGACTATGCTTGCTAACCCATGACACCCAGGAACGCATAAAAAACAGTAATTCCTTTAGTATATTTTTAAAGATAAAATTCTATCAAAAATCACTCTAAGTATAGTCAATGTCTTCAGCCTTTTGCTTTAGGTTCTCAGTTCTTGTGAGATTTTTTTTCTGCCATATTCAAATACATAAATCAAAGTTTTAATCTGAAAGCTTGTTATTTTTGCAGTGATTTCCTCTCTTGATTTCCCTCCTACATATTAGCCTGCCTCTTCATCATAAAGTAATTTTTAATTTTCCTTCCACTTCTGTTTTCCAAAGGTTCTCTAATTCACTGTTTTGGAATAAGGGAGATCCCCGCCCCCAGTCTTTCTGCTAATCATTTAAAAACTAACTTGTCAGACATAACACAGGTCTATTCATTCATATTTCAGCCTGGCCCATAAAGATCCTTATGTAGATATTATGTAAGTATTAACCATCCAAAAATACAACCAGAAAAATCTAGCAAAAGAAATGATGAATCAGGCATTGGGTATCAAATCTGCAGCTGTTATACTTTGATTCTGCTTGGTGCAAGTTTGCTTTAATATCATTCAGAGGGTCTGACCCCTGTTCTCTATTTCAATAATTTCTCTTTATAAATATCTCTAAAGGCATAAGAAACCATAAAGTTAAAAGGGTTCTGCCTCTTTCTTTCTTGGCTTCATTAAGTGTAACTTTCAAATGAAACCAATATGTGGAGCCAACACACATTTTTGATAGAAGACAAAATTACTTCCATTTTTCCCCTCAGCCCTGCATCCTCCTCCTGTCATGCTCATACCTTCCCCCCCCTACCCCTACACATATATTAATAAGAATTATGGGACAGTCAGCCCCAAAAATGATTTCTAGAAGAAACCCCTCCCTATGAAATAAAATACTAATAAAAAACCCACTTCCATCATTTAAAGGTAATGATGCTAGGAGGGAATTCTTTCTTTTATCATTTTTCAGTAAGGCTGACTACTTGCATATGATTTGCAGAATTCTCCTTGCCTTCCAAATACAGACACAGGATATAAATTCATATCTTTCTGCCACCATGAGATGGCTTATTGCCAGATGTTTCACAAAGTCCACAGCCATTCTCTAAACAGCCTGAATATGAAAATGAAATTTTAATTAACATGGTGACACTTCCTACTACAACACCATGATTTATTTTCTTTAACTTTGGGCTAATAATAAACTGCAAATAGAAATTATTTTTGAAAATACAGTTGCTCAGTGGTTGTATAAAACACATATTGTAGTGGTAGAATGGGAAGAGCACAGAAGGATGTACTTTATTCAGTGCAGCTTAGAAAAGTAATAGAAAACTTCAGCCTAGAGGAAAGGGAGCCTTGATGGTTTCCATTACTCCATCAGTCCTTTCCAACACCCTGAGCCATAGCTCATCTGCAGACAGATGAGTGGGACTTAATTGTCACATATCTTTATTTATGCAAAGAAACAAAATCAAAGAGAGAGGGGCTCACAAAGAAGAAAATAAAATACATACTGCAAGGCTGTAAATTAGCCTTCCCTTCCGTTTCCTACAGACTTAGTTCCACCACCTGATAGGTCACAGTCAGGTTAGTACTGTGAAGAGACAAAGCTTCCTCCCTTGACTCAGAACCTGAGCTGTATGTTGGCTTAATTTAGTCACTTCATTATTAAAAAAAAAAAAAAAGAAGCCTTGGTGTATGGCAAACTGTAACTTTAATTTCCTCCAATAAAAAATGTAAAACCTTATTAAAAGATTCTCATTCTGCTCCAGAGCCCCGAAACTAAATCATTGATTTCATAATCTTTAAATTTTAATTAAAACTAAACTCTCGCAAAACAAATTAGAAATACATAAATATCATGTGTTAAGAATACCAAAGGATTGTTCTGACAAGGTACAATGTCAATCCCCCTGTCTCTGTGGATGCAGCACGATACATAAATGTGTTTTGAGGTTTCCTCAGTCCCAGCTTGAGTTCATGATCAAAGGAGCTTGTCAAGGAAATGTCACAAAATTTTCACTGCATTAAAAATGAAAATAACTTTTTCTTATTTATTTTTTTTTAATTGGCTGAGGTTATTACTATTAGAAACTACTAAATGTTCCAGAATCCACCAGAGAATGCACTTGAATAAGAAAGCCCTGTTACTCTGAGTGCTGTGTTCAGTGGGCTTCCTGCAGTTGGTTTTTGTGGGGAAGATAATGCCCCAAGGGTGCTCCACCATGACAAATGCCAGGAGAGTCTGCCTGGGAATAACGGGAGCAATGAAAACACTTTTTTTCTCCTCACAGTCCATTCATCGAATTTTAATTCTTGTCTATCTGACACATACAAAAAACACCCCCAAACAACCCTGGAGATTATTTTAAGTGTAAACTGTTTCCACTGGCACGTGTATTTCACAATACTTTGCACTCAGAGTGGTAACAGTTTTTTAATTTTTTTACAGAATCAGAAGGACAAACATTAGAAAATTTGTAAATGTTAACCTAAAAATACCTGAAAACTTGGAGAAGACTGAAAGTTCAGTGAAAATTACCACTGCAAACTGTTATATACCTAGAGCATGCAGCTTTATGGAGATGGGAAGCCTGAATGATCTTAATGGACTTCTCCTTTTCTCCAGCAAAAGCTTGGCATGCTAACAACTCTTGCAAGTTTGAAGCTCTGGAAATGATGCTTTGAACTTCTTGTCTTGGTTTCCTGTGTTGCCAAAGTCTGAATACAAACAAAATGTATTTTGGGTGAAGATTTAGCTGTAAAGATACAGAATAAAATAATTGTGAACAAAATAAGTATGTGCCCAACAGAAAACATCCCCAGGAAATCCTCACCAGCCCTCTTTATTATTAGAAAATAAATTAATTTTTAGGTTCTTCTGCTAGCTGCTCAAACATTTTCTAACTTCTGTAGGGAGGGCTCATTCCACTCAGTCCCCAGTCTGTACTTGGGAGAATTTAGTGGGTGCTGATTATTTTTAAAATATTTTGCAATGCTTTAGCAAAAAGCTCTTAAACTATCTCCAAGACTAAAATAGGGTGAAATACTGTTTTAAATACAGAAACAATTTTGTAGTCAGTACCTTGAAAAGCTTTAGCATTTCTAGTTGAGAAGCTCAGACCTGAAACTCGGGATTGTCTCTCACTACAAGGACTCATCTTTTGCTGGATAGGGGAAAAAGAAAATGCTAAAGCCACACTAAGACTTTGATTACACTTTACATATGCTCAGCATTTTGGCAGATGATCTCTCTAAAGAGCCCATCTGCAGTGACCTGCTTGCAAACGGGACTGCGCGGGCTGTGTGGAATTCCATCCGTAGCTGCGGCAGCTAGATGCCACTGTGGCACAAAGCACTGTAACTGCAAGTGAAGATGCTTTTCCTTCCCTTCTTGCTGTCTGCCAGGCACACAGGAGGAAGCTGAAAGCAGCCAAGCTTACACACAGACAGGACCAGGAACTGGGCAGGTTCAGAAGGCTTAGTGAAGGGAAAGGCCAGGAGTCAAGAGGGGACCATGCTGTGAAGGAATGAGAGAAGGAATTAGGCTCAATAAAACACTGAAAAAATAAGCTAGGTCTATGATTCTGTGAATTAGAATACAAAGTGAGCAGGAGCCAGGGAGTGGCTTAAGATACTGTGATTTCATACTGCAAAGTGAACAGGCAGAAAAGGAAAGAGAAACCAGGTCTGAGTCCAACATTCTTATTTCTATACAGCGCAGAATAGAAACTGAGAACTTTGGTGCCAAATATTTGTCTCCTGAGAGTCTGCTACCTTAATGACAGAGAGATACATCCTGTGGATATTGATTAGACACAATCATTCTGCCTACTATTCGAATTTTCAAAAATTGGATGATGAATGGGAGTGTGAAAAGAAAAAGCAAGCCAAATCTCAGGCTCCTGTTTGTTCCGTGCCCGGTAAAAAATAATTCCTTCACTTGCATTTACCTCTTTTTGTTGCAAAGAAACATTTGTATAATTAACCTGTAATCATTTCATGTGATTATTTAAATGAACAATGAAAGTCTTGTGCCTGATGTGACAAAGTTTTGAGTAGCTTATTCTTTATGCGGGGGACAACAAACAAAGAAATTGTACAACATACCTTACTTTTGCGAAAAACTAAGTTGTTTATAAGGACAGCTGAAAGGAATCTGAAAAGCTGCCGTTACTCCATGCAAAAAAATGTTAACCTCTGATAAATGTGCCCCTGAAGAGAAATTGAACATCTTGCCTTAGAGCTGCTGTCATAGCCTGAACTTCTTGTAAATACTATTTGTTTGAGGGAGTGAGCTCTAGTTGCTTTATAAAGCTAAGCCACTCAGCAGTAGTACTCCTCCATTTGTCCTTGACAGCTATATTTTTTCATGATACTTATTTGCTTGGATTTAGAAGTTTCAATGTTTTGATCCTTATTACTGCAAATCTCTAAAAATGACAAAAATATCACAATATAAATTACCAGAAATTGAAGAGATGGAGTCTGATGATTTCTGCTGAATTTAAATGTTCAACACTGCTCTGAAAATATAGGAGAAGCATTTGGTGAGTTCTCCCTTCTACACAAGTAATTGTACAGATGGGGCAATGGAAGCTGTAAAGTTATGTTGAACACTGGTGGGGAATTTATTTGAAGGTAAAAACCCCAAAACTGCCCTATACTTCACTGTAGTAGGCAAAAGTATACATACATAAACAGGAAAGCCACACCTAATCCTTCCTTTGTCTCCCTCCCCCTTAGGGTTTAATATATCCTCTCCTCTTTCTGCAGTTTCACAGCATTTAAACTTTCCCCCATCTTGGCTTTCTTCATGTATTTCAAGAACCGAAGCAGCACCAGAGCTGGACCAGACTGGTCCACTGGCACATGGTTTGTTATCCATCAGCAGGGGACACTTAGGCTCCTGCTCTGCCATCGGGATAGTTCCTCTGCCTCTTCAGCAGCAGCTCCAGCCCTGCTCATTCCCTTCTGCAGGCAGGGTGCTGCCCAGTGGAAGAAGGGGTGGTTGACCCCTTGGAGTTTCTGGTCACACACGAGAGCAGAGAATCACCACTTACACAGCACTATAGACAGAACAGCTCACCCTCGAGATGCAGAACGTGACTCAGTTCCCTGCTGCAGCTACAGCGATGCAGAGATCATGAACTTCCCGCATCTTGGACAAACCCAGGGAAGCTGGCTGATCAGCACTCTGCTCCTTGACCTGGTACACTCCCTCAGAAACAAAGTTGACTAGCAGGAGATTTCTGCTGGAAAAGCACTGTCAAACAAGCCTTCAGGGAACGGAACTGAATCTCTTTTTTTAGGTTTGTTCCAAGAATTTCTTGCTGCAGAACATGTTATGCTGTCCACATTAGACAGCCTCACAGCTTTTAATGCATTGCAGAGACCTTGAAATCTCAATCTGATATACAGCTGCTTCAGTCTGTGCTTCTTCCTACACTATTATAAACTTGACCTTAATTAACCCTCTTAGTGAAATGGAGTTTGTTGATTCTCAAGGACAGTCTCATTGAAAAACAATGTTGCAATATCACTCAAAAGCTAAAGTAAGGCTGCTTTATAAAGGGATTTGTACTAATAATCCTTGAATATTAACAGCTTCTTATGCTATGTGGTTTATATAAACTTATCTGTATAAGCTAAGATTGAGGTCTGTCTTTCTCAGCCTTTAGCAAAAAATAGTTCTCTTTGGCAAACACTACATCAATTTCATAAAAAAGAAAAAGAAAAGAAAAAAAGAAAAAAATTAAATGCAGATTTAAAATCAAATGTAACAGCTTAATTTGACTAGCCGTAGATCAAAACAGTCCCCGTCAAACCAGGATATCCAGTTAACACAGTAATTTCTACCGTGACTGACTAATAACAATGCTTGTCCCTTCACAATTTCAGTAGTTTTATAGAGAACAAATATAAGGAATAGATCCTCAGGATGGACAATTTAATTTTAAAAACCTGAATGGAAGAGTTGGGTGTGCCAGTAATGGCTGCCCTGCATCATTTGAAGCTCTTGGAATATGCTCAGGGCTGATGGTGAGAAAGATCTATATTAGCATCTGATCTGTATTCTACAAATAGGACATAAGATAACTTAACAGCTACTGATCTTTTACAATTCACTTTAAAGGCAGCATATTCTTTCTTATGGAAATAACTGAGACCTCTCAAAACTAAATTGCTTTCTTTGTCCAGAGTTTAAAAGTACAAGCTTTAGACCTGATGCTCACACATCTCTTTGTCCTTACGCATCTCTGTGCCAGTCCTCACTTTAAAGAGCTACAACAAGCCGTAATTATTTCTCAGACTAGTTAGAGACTAAATCGAGATTATGAGTTAGTTTAACAATGAAAATATTCATACAGAGCATGTTAGTACCTGAAATTACAAAAAACATCCAACTGATATTTTCTGAATGGTAAAAACATGAATGTTTTTATCACCATAAATTACAAACTAACTATTTTATGGATATACAGTACACTTATTACCTTGCCATGAAGTACATTTTATCCTCTTGATTCTGAATAACAGTATGCATGCATAGTACATATATAGCATGGTATGCATATATGATAAACAAGGGAATTTAAGACACTTGCATACTGGGGAACCAAAAATAGAAGCTATCATTTACCAGTGGGTTACTGTGCAAGCATTTTTCAGTCATTGTTATTTACCTGAAATTTGCAGAACCTTACACTTTCATCCAGGTCTAGAGTATTTCTCATTCCACTTATTTTTCTACTACTGTGCTGAAGTATCTGAGTAAAAACCTAAATTTTTAAATATTGTGTCCACTACAAAGCATGTGCTACCATGCAACCTCAGTGGGTGATGAGGGAAGCACTCCCCAGCATCTGAGCAGACAGTTCAGAGGGTAATGCTTTGTATTAGAAGTTTCTAGTCTTCCACCAAAGCCCAGAGCTGGGGATGGCCAAAACTCCCCATTTAGGGGGAGATCAGATCACATAACCCATCCTCTGCCAGTGTTCCTGCACTACTAATTGCATGGACAGGCAAATTTGGTTCATCCGAAACTCTCAGCTGCCCTTTTGCAGAGACTCCTTTCTCTTATGGATACAGTAGAGATAAAGAAAATTTGTGTCATTCTTTTGGGTAAGATTCAGCAGGGTAGGGAGAGCTTTTTGCTCTGCAGCGTGCCCAGGGACCACAACCAACTGTCAGTCCCTGTTCCCTTCACTTGTACTGTTCTGTCTTTAGAGTGTTCACTTGCTGAAGATCACGATATTGGAGGTTTCTCTTATACACCTACTAGTATTAGCTATTTTACTTGAAAATTAGAAAAAAAGACACTAGACCATAATTTGCTGATATTAACAAAGACAGAATTTTGTATTGTTGAAAAGGGAACAACTCTAAAACATAAAGCTAAGTGCTGCAATTAGCCTACAGGCAAATGTTAGGCCTGTTTACAAGCACCACTGTGTCTACCTGTCACTATAAAATTACTAATTCTTTGGCCAAGTCATGCAGCCATGTTAGCACAGAATCTGAGTAATTTCTCTCATAGGTCTTCCAGATTTTATGCATTCACAGTAGCCTGGCAAAATTTTTTAGGATAAAATAATAATTTTACCTACAGCATAAGAAGTGCTCAGCTGTCTGAATGCATCTTTATTATAAAGACTTATTGAATTAAATTGTTTTAATCATAAAAGCAAGTCTCCTTGACTGCTCTTTTTACCAGCTGTTCTTATAACCAAATACTTTACAGGCCTGCCTCATATTTGATTTTTTAAATACTGTAGGAAAGGAAAGGTTCAAGGCATGGTTTAACTTAATTACCGTGCCTTTGAAAACAAAGAGAAACCAAAAAACCCATAACCAAATAAAAGATCCCCCAATGCCAAATCAATCAATTGTTAAAAGGATTTAGCATGGTGAGCATTCAAAATCTATTCTATACCACTGGTTTCCTTCTCTACTCTTTTCTTCACCAGGCTTCATCCTGGGCAATGATCTACTGACCACACTTCCCTGTAATATACACTTATATGTCAGTAAAGGCCAGGCTAAACCACAACTGAGTGCGACAAAGCTGGGGACTATGAATCTGAGTAGCTTGTTTCCAACTCCAGATTTATCATCTTTATTTGCCATTCCGGCATAGACAGAGCATATTTTCTCTTTCTTCTATGGCATGTAACCTTTAGGACCTAGGACTCAATTTTTCAAATATGTCAAAGTGTTTAGCAATGCTTAAAAAGGTAACATTTTTCTATGTGGAATGTGAAACTTTTTGATTGATGGAATTTTTCTGGGATATTTAACCAAAACAAGAAAGCCTAACATGGCTGGAAATTATTAGCTTTTCTTTTCCTTCCCTCTAATATAATATAAATTGTCCAAGCTAATTCTATTTACTTTCTCAGATAGCCTAATGTAAATACATTCAAGAAAATATTAAAGAAAATATTACTTTTTCTATTTACTTTGTATAGATTTTTTAAAAAGACAGCTCCTTTAAAATCAAAATTATGAAATATACAATAAATGTGGGCAAGCAGCTGAGTGCATCTTTCCTCTTTTTTCTATTCTAAGGTGGAACAACTTGAAAATTTTCCTTAGGTAACAAAGTTTTGACATGATTGATTTGAACCCAACTCTATTTATTTATGCATGTTTGTAGCTAAGAAAACATGGGGGTTTTTTTTCAATTCTAATATCTGTAAGAATTCCATCTGATCTATACAGCACTAAATATATATTTAATTGCATCCAAAAACGATACATTTCCCTTTTCAGAACACTCTAAACATGCAGAGGCTGGCAGACTGAAAATAACATTTACAAACGAGAAGCCCATGCTGTGCTTTCATTTTTTTCAGTAGGAAAAAAAATGAGTCCCTGAAAATTAAAAAAAAAATACAAGACCATATAACTTGCAAAAGGTATGAGAATTTCAGCTGGTCATTTCCTGAATGATACCTGACTATTAATTTTTTAGCTGAAAGATTATCGACTAAATATTTTACAGAGAGTGAGAGTACATTTATCATCCTGCATGTGGTGAAGGACTTCTCTTAAATAAATATGACCAGTGAAACAAATGAGGCAAATATTAACTCATTTAACAGCATTAAAAGAACAGGCAGCACATGTGAAAACTTCTGTGGGAATGAGTCTGTCCTTATGAAAGCACCTCATGAGGAAAAAGAAAAAAAAAGCAGTGATTTCGGTTACTATAACTCAACATTCCCACACTTGACTTCTCAAGCCTGATGCTGAACAAAGCCTGCTGGAACCTGAGAATGAGGACCTACACTGTGTATCCTACAGATGTGGGTTCATGTACTAGCCCACACCCTAGAAGGTCACATTCTAAAGAAATCTAAATTTCTGTCTTTGTTCAAGCAAGCCTTCCCTATGATCCCAATACCTACTTTATTTTTGAGTAAGTGTTATAATACTGACACTTAGCAAAGAATAAATTTCATGTTTTCAGATTAAAATTAGTAAAATCATGTCAGACAATGCATAAATTTCAGACAATGCTTATTAATCCATTATTAGAATAAGAACTGCATTATTAATACGGATTTTCTTCTTGTTAATAATAGACTTCCATCTGTGATACATGGCCACCTAGTGACTAATTTAAATTGATTGAAACATTTATATGATACATACTGTTAATTACATTTCACCTTCACCACTTTAACATATTCTGAAACAACTGTCACAGATGCAGCACTAACTTGTAACTCGTGGCACTGAAATGATAAAGACTTCATGAAAAACTGGGCTTATGATTATATTAAAACATTATTATAAAAAAGTCAAAACCAGCTCAACTCTTTTTAAAAAGATGGGCATGCATTCTTGTTTGGAAAAAAGATCATTTAACATACTTAATGAGGAACATGTTTGGCCTGCATTTTTTAAATTTAAACCTAAGTTCAAGAAGAAACTGGGGGTTTTTTGTTGTTTTGTTTGTTTGTTTGTTTTAGTGTTCCAATTTTCAATAAAATATAAAACTCTTTGATCAAGTTCAGCTGAAACCAAGTAGTTTTCAGAGTTTGAGAAGTTAGTTCCATTTGGGTTTGACTTCTTTGAGGTTAGGTAAAACTGATTATTAATTTTACGTTTCAGCAATTCCAGATTTTATCCTGAACTACAAATACTTACATTGTCCTAATGCACATTCCTTTCTTGATGCTGCCATTTCATGTGGGTTTCTTCTGATGACTTGCACCACATTTCCAAAAATGAGAAAAAAACCCCACGCCACCAAAATAGTATTTGAAGTTTGTAAATATGAATTTGAATTCTGCACATTAAGCTGTCAAGTTATTACAGCCATACTGAATGCTCACAGATCTCTATTCAAACATAGAGAGATTAAAATCCAGACTGCTTATTTTGAATCCCATCATCTTAATTATAGATGCACATTGCTAGCAAATTTTGTTTACATATACCATTTCTTCAGAGCATATTGTGAAATGCACACAACTGCTAGTAACCAGTGAAATAAGCAGTAGAAATGGGAAACTTATTTATTACCTTGCTCTTACTGATTTTATTGCTGTAATTCCCCAGTTCTCATTAGATTCAAGAACTACACATTCGTACTTGCTAGTGAGCTGAACATGGACCAGAGAGGTAATTTGAAAAGTGATGATGACATTTGGATAGGTGGTCTCTTGGACTCCTGCTTTGAAGAAAATAACCATACAGCAGCAAAATATGAAGAAGGGAAAATACCCAAGACCTCCAGGTAGAGACGATGGAGAAGGAAGATTAAATAAGCATACAATCCCGACAGCTCTTTTTTCATTCCTGACAGTTCATGGCATTTGAAGGCTTCTGTATCATTAGCCATGACACAGTGCACTTCCTCTCTCTCTCAAGCTTTCCATACATTTTCAAGCTCCATTCTCTTGTAAAGTTTAAATGTACAATTCTTTTAGCTTCTTTTTTTGGGGTTTTAAATTAAGCTTGAGGTTTGTTTTCACTCATTGTGAAGTCAGTTTATATGAATGAAACTTTGACAGAGTGTAAGAAACAAATTTGCCACTACAGAGTGAAAAATTGTTTCCACTATGTATCAAATTTTCATTGGTGATACATTCTGTAACATTACCTATTCTCTATTCATAATTACAAATTTAAAAAGACTCTGGTGAGGATGAAAACAAACAGCAACTTTCCCCAGCTAATTATATTTGACCTTTACTTGCTGTGCAGTTTGCAGCATAAAAGTGCTGAAAGTAGCAGGAGTAATCTCAGATAATGGGTGTTGTTCAACAAAGAAAACACTTCAGAAGTTGCAAGTGGTAACAAAAGAAAGTAGTGTTTTCTATCACACTGCTTGTACCAGTTATTATTTGAATCACTGCTAAGCTGGGACCAGTTCCTGGCGTGTTTCTGTATTACTGCTGCATTCCTTCTCCGACTCCGACACCTGTAACCAGCCAAGGCACATCAGTAATGACCACAATTCATTTCTTCTCTTGGAAAACAGAATGCCCTGAAAACTTCTGTTCTTATACATCTATGTTGAATAATAAAATCACAGAATGGCTTGGGTTGGAAGAGACCTTGAAGATCTGTGGCAGCCAGTTAGCCTGTCATACAAGGGAATAAGAGAGCGCTTGGTAAGACAGTCCCTGGTACCAGAAACTTCTGTCCGGTTAGGGTGATGTAGTGGTTTGGTCCAAAATACTCATTTACTGTTTATCTTCTGTGAGATAAGAATTAGGAGAAATGCAAAGCAGGCACCAAACTTGAAAGAATATAAAGAAGTTTATTAATAGACCTAAAAGAAGGAAAGAAAAAAAATTATACCACCTTCAGAACTCTCCTCCTCCCCCCACCTTCCTCCCTTCTCCCACTGACAATGTAAAAAGACAACCCTTGAGATGTTCAGTCTGTTTACCACTTCCATAATAACCTTGTTCAGTCCATTTAGAAAGAGAAGTCTCTTCTTGCTCGTGCTATGAAAACATTATCACAACGAGACAGCCGCCCACTTCCAAATATTGTTCAGTCCATTTAGGAAGAGGAGTCTCTCTGCTCACGATGTGAGTCCCTTCCCCCGACTTGCAGCTTTTCCTGCAACTGCTTTTGAGGGTCCACTCTTGAAGATTTTGGGGTACAGTTTTAAGGTTGAGCTGTTCAGAAACAAAAAACAGAGGCCCTTCTCCTTCCCTGGGAGCAAAGGGTCTTCCTCATCTTCATCGTTAGGACTATCTCTGGGAGCATCTCTAGGGACTGAGGTTTTCTCCTTTCCCATTTGGAGCAAAAGTCCTCATCTGGTCCATCTCTCCCTGTCCAAACTTCTCATGAAATTACAGCTGCGTCAGCATCTGCCTATCTCAGCGCAGGTGCTTTTGCTTACGAGTTGAACACTCCAGCCCCCCATATCTTCATGGAATTACAACAGGATACTCTGATATATCATAGCTTCACAACAGAATTTCAGCTTTAAGCATCTCCTCTCTCTTCCCTCAGGTTTTCAGCTCTTCACAGCAATAAAAGGGTTAATCTCACCTCGGCCTTGCAGCTTTGCAGCTTGAATGTTGAATTTTTCTTATCGAAGTGGAGAGGGGGGAGAGCCGAGCTGCTCCGGCTGCCCACGGCAAGGCAGTGGGGGGGTTCCACGGGTGGAACAGGTCCATCGGCTCCAGGATGGCCGTGGCCCGGCCCGGCCTGGCCCGAGCAGGGCCTGGCCGGGCCCGCTGGCCCCCACACGGGGCCCGCAGCCACCTGTCCCAGCGCCAGAAACGAGAGAGAGTTTGGGGGGGAGTTTGTCTATTCTTAAGTGTGTATCACAGAGGCGGTCACAACTTTAAGTGGCTTAGAGAATTGTCCATATTCAAACTGGCCAGCTGATAGGTTCTATCAGGTCCCAGAGGAAGCAGTAAGCACCCCTTAGCAAGGACATCCCTTCCGGGACTATGCTTGCTAACCTATGACAGGTGAGAAAAGAAGCCTCTCCCAGAATGCCTTGTTCAGTTATGGTAATCTACCCCAGTTCTGTGATTATGGTTGGCTGTGGCCGCCCAGCCCCCTTGCTACCTTATATGTTCCATGTCCCAGAAAGTTCTCTACTCCAGGTTCCCCCCATTGGCCTTTGCCCCTTGCCAGTCCCCCAGAGCTTCCCCATTGGCTCCCATTCCCTGGTCCCTGGTGCTTGCCCCGCCCCCATACTTAAACCTGAGCTTTCCATTGTTCTTGTCTTTGCCTCTAGAACCCTTCACAGTGTAGAAGCAATAAACAGCTCCTGTGGAAACCTATGCAAAGATTCTTCCTGCCTCTTTGCCGCCAACCCATATTACTGAAGCTATCCATGCATTTTTGCATGCATGCGTGCGTGAGTGTATGTAGCTGATCCTGCTGAGCAGCCTCGCTTTGGAGACACTTTTGAGAGATCGCAGCACCTTATGTTCCAGCACAGAAGCTGCAGAGCGATAAAGATCATCTAGTTTCCATGCCCTGCCATGGGCAGGGATATCTTTCACTAGGCCAGGTCACTCAGAGCTTCATCCAACATGTCCTTGAAGACCTGCATTACAAGGTGCCAGTACAGCACAGCAGCCTCTGCACAACACTGGGAGGGAGAAAACCTGTTTTCCTAAAAGAAATAATAACAGAAATGAGAAATTTTATTTCCTCCTCAAAGTATATAACTAAAGTGCTACACAAGAAAAGAACATTACCTATGTGATTCTTATTTTCAGACTGGATGTTTCATATTTGTAGACCAGTTATCAATCCATCCAGCTTATGACAGCCAGAGACAAAAGGAGGAAACAGGCTTCATTCTCAAATGGTCATGTTTGGAGAGGTGATGGTCCTGCTTTCTCTGTAAAGGAGAAATGATGGGGCTAACAGCCCCTTGATGTTAGCCTCCAAAAGCATCATCAATCCAGCAGATGAAATAATTTAGATCATACAGATTTACAATTTACAGCACACCTTCCTCAGATCTGATTTGCATTAACAGTGTATTTTAACCACATGCAGATGGTACAGAAAATACTACTGGGAATACAGAGACTATTGGAGGAGACTGGCCATAGTCTTTTTGCTTTCAATAAAAGGATTCCAGAGTTTACCAAATCAGATTATCAGGAACTTGAAAGAATCATTTTCTGGTCAGAAGTTTTCTTGACAGTCATTTGGACAAATCTGTAGAAGAAAACAGACTTTTTGGTTAACCTCTATTGCTCTTTTGTTTTAGGGCAGTGGGCATCTCCAGAATACTCTGTTTTATAAAATAGTGTCAAGCTCACTAATCACTTGCCATTTTTACATATTATCCTTCAGAACATCTTCATCTAATATTTTTGCATAAATCTACTTCTGAGAATATTTGTATTTATTCTTTGCTAATGAAATTAATTGCAATATGCATTCCCCATTATAAAAAATTTATATATTCCTTAAGCATTACGAAACACATTGTCTTTACCATCTTTGAGTTACTAAGTGCCAAATAAGCAAAGTATTCACAATCACGTAGGTCAGAATCAAATCACCATGAAATGTTTCATCTTCTACTAAAAAGCCAAGTAATAGTTATTGATACAAGTGGGAACACAGTATGAAGTACAAAAATGGAAATATGAGAGTATAAACATCTAGTCAAATTTCATTCTATTTTAAAATTTTTATCACCCCTACAGTTCATGCCACAAGATGTTGACTTGCTCGTGTAACAGTAGAAGAATATTAATTGTTTCTAATGGAATTTTTAAAATTCCTGAGCACAAGAAAACCTTGCTCTGTGTACACTGGTTACACAAAGCCCTTCCACTGAATGCATATTTATTTAGTGTCTGACATGTAAATTATTCTAATGGGAGAATGTTGTTTCGACGCAGTGTGTTAAACATTCCAGCTCTCTGAAAGTGAAATGCCATTGCTGTTCCTAATTAAGCTATTTTCCTTTTAAGTCTTCCAGAGGATGATGTGAAGGATGGCAATATTGATGAAGATTAATTGGACTGAAACTAACAACGATAAAGCTGTAGATAAAGTCATTCTGCTGGGTAGCAAATGAAAATTACAGCCATTTAAAAGCTGAATATTTAAAGTCTTGGCTTTCTTAGCGTTAAAATGGTGTGCAATGGAAAAAAAAAATCAGGAAATACACATTTCAGATATTGGATATGTTGGCACTCCTTCACTCAATTAAAGAACAAAGTGAAAATGCAATATCAATTCCTAACTAACTAAAAAATTAAATATACATATTAAGCTAATGGATTATTTTGCTTTGTCTGGGAATTTGATAGATCTGTTTAGCCAATATCATTAAAAAAATATGGTGAACGTGGTTTTGTCTGAGCACTGTCACTAGAGTGCTATAAGGATACCAAACAATTACAATTGCTTCAAAAAGACAATTTTCACAATAGGTGACTAGACATGCTCTTGGGTTCTTAAGGCCAGTGATGTCCAGTGGACTTCTTCACTTATGAAAACTTTAGACTCCTGAAAATTCAACTGATAGCAAGACTGATAAATGGCTATGAAAAAACCCAAAAAATATCTCAACCCAGATGATGATACGTTTCAGAGTAAATAATTCAAAATCCATCAAGCAAATTAATTTTCCAGATGCTGATTAGTCTTTTGTTAAGAGACAAATAAAAGTCTACTCACAGTTTACTTCCTACACATTTGTTTACATAACTCTTGGTCAACAGCAACTATAACACAATACTTCCACTTCCTAAATCCTGGCTAGCAAGTTCATAAAGGGTGATCTTCTCAACACCAGGGAAAGTAACCACAATTGCAATTTTATCAAGAGATTTAGAAACAAACATAAAGAGATCTTTGTAATCAGTAAAGACAGAGTTTTCTGAGAAGTCAGTCTATTATGCCATCCTGTCAAGTCATAATTATACATATATACAGGGGCACACACAAAGATATAAAAAAAAGAAGCAGTTGACAACTCAAAGTACACAGTTCCTTAACTGAGCAACTCATTTTCCTGAGTGTAACCTCACACTATAACAAAACCAGCAGCAAACTAAAACCAGGGTAGTTACCTGGAAAGAAATGAAACCATTGCAAAGATTTTGTACAAGCATTTTACATTGACAATGCAGAAAAAAATGCACCCGGCACATCTGCTAGTGGTACCTTTACCTTTAGGTATGAATTATAGCATACATTTCCTCCATTAACTAAGTCAGATGGTATTGAACAGTGTATAAGTTGGTATTGCAACTTCATTAACTTCCTCCTGCTCCAACAGTCTCACAGTCTGACCAGTTAAATAAATTTAGTTTCACGTTTGCAACAGTTCTGTAGAGCTGTGGCTTTAATGTTTATTTCCTCCATATGCACAGGTGTAGAACCTAAACAATCAAGTGACATACATCGATCTGTACATATTTACATACACATTATGTTTATACTCATTTCATACTTAGTTCAAGTTTTGTGAAAATCAATAAAATCATTTGTTGTGTATACTTCCTTGTGAGTAGTGAGAATACCATGACTACAAATCCTCATATACTGTGTATAGATGCAGTTCATAATGCAGAGATATTATTTACTACCCAGAAATAAAAATATTTTTTACAGTCACATTTTTATTATGCAGACATACGATACAGCCTGTAAAGTCGCAACACCTGCTTATACTCATAAAAAAAATTCTTACTGCATAAATAAGATGCGAAGATGTATATCTCCCACTTTTCAAATTCCTCATATGCAAAATTTCTCTAATTGCTATAGCTGCCATCACTATCAGCCATCCATTAAGAAAGGAACTCTATCTCAGTCATCCAGAGATCTGGATGCCTTCATAATTTCCTACCCACAGCAGCATCCAGGTTTAGCACAGAACTATCTCAGAGCTATCAGAACTTGTTAGAAGGACCTGTGTGACAGGGATGTATCTCTATTGCATAAGACAGAACAGAACCTAAAAAGCTCAGCATAACATGGCACTCAGCACCAGGCTCCAGCAAGGAAAACAGCTGGCTATGGAAAGGCAAAATGGCTTATAACATAAAGTCAGTGCCAGTCATGACCAGCAAATCTTAAAATGGAAAACCTGTTGTTGTCTCCTTATATTGATTTTTTTTGTTTAATGTACACAAATAAGGGAGATCCTTACTTAACTTGTTAAATAAGCTAAACCCCATAAGAAAGTGTTCAATGAATTTCCTAGGAAATAAGAATATTTCCTGAATATCATTAAGCAGAACACAGAAATACACAAGAAGCCACTTAGCATAATAAAGCTCCAATTCTGTTAAGCCTCTTGAGACTTACAATTTTCAAACAAAAAGACTTCTCCAGTCTCATAAAATCCCAAGCCAGAATACAAACAAAACAAACAGCAGACATCCATCCATTCAGATCTCTCTCAGATACTTGTCATTTACAATTTACATGCTATTGAAATTCATGCAAGAAAATGAAATAGTGATTTAGTATGTTTGCAAGTCAAAGGAGAAAAGCGGTTTTTTCCTATCTGCCCACTTTTCTTTTCTCAAGTGTTCTAGAATCATGCTGGAAATCATGTGTATGCCTTAAGCCTCTGTGAGGACTTTGCTTTCGTGAACTGTTATGGTTCGGAAAGATACAGCACCTTTTGTTCTGGGGAGCTGGAATCTTCCCTATTCCACACCACATTAGCAACCAGTTACCACTGATACTATCCATGAAAAAGAATCAGAAAATGCAGAAATTTAACTACATTTCAAATTAAATAACATCATATGTTTTATAGTCCATGTTTGTGGATGAATAAAAAGCTGATTTAATTTCTAAAGTCATCCATATCACTGTGCTCTTTGACTTTTAAACACAAATGAATCACATAATCTTTGACACCATTGACACCAAGACACCAAAGACACCAAAGACACCAAGACATAATCTCTGACACCAAGAAATATCTTGGTGCAGTGTTCACTTCGGCAATTTTTTTCTAACACAATAGGTAGGTAGTAATCAGATGAAAAATAAGTTGTGAGTGGTGGTCCAGCTGCCTACATTTTCCCCAAGGCCACAGTTCATGTAGAAAGCCATATTTAAGTTGCTACTTATCCATGTTCTCCACATGTTTCAAAGTCTTTGGCTCAAGTACAACTCTCATGAGATGCTGCAATGCCATTATGAATGTTTTCTAATTAAATGAGAGACCAATTTTAAATCAAGATCTTTTTTAATAAAAAATTGGGGCTATCAAAGCCTTGACTTCACATTATTTATCAATTTCACCACCACACTTTCCATCAGGTCTGCAGAACAGAGAAATTCCTGCATCTTTATTTTCAGGGTGAAATTCAGTTACCCCTTCACAATTTAGCAATACTAAAAGGTTTTCATTATGATTACCAGGACAAGACACACATGGAAGCCTCTTTCTTCTTCAAGTTGCAGAGCTCCCTTTGACAGAGATGCTGACCAGTGAGGTTCCACAAGAAAAGCATCCAGAGTGCCAAGGAGCTGTACAAGGCGCACCCAGATCTCATTTGTATTGATGGAATCACATGCTGAAAATGCCTCCAGCTCAGCTTTGATAATTTACCTCTACTGATGCGATTTAGTTGACTATCAGTACTGACTTGACTTTTTCTCCATGTAAACAATCTAATTACTCTACAAAAGAAAAAATATGTAAATGCTATGATTTAACTTTACACAGCAATTCTATACTAAACTATACTCTGTCCCAGAAGGTTTTGCCACTAGATCATTATTTACTGATGGGCTGTAGGGGAGCCATAGAACATAACCTCCAAAGGCACCAAGATGAATATTTAATCCAGGGTTTCTGCCCATTAATATTTTATTAAAGCCCAGCTATTTTCCACCATCCTGAAAATATTCTGTTCCATTAATGATAATTGTGAATCTCAGTGGATTCAGTTTTTAGCAGCTTCCGGATATTACAATGAAATAATTCCTATGCTGGTCATTAACAGCAAAGATGGTACTATTTTCAGCTTCAATCCCCAATACTTATTTGTGAATAATTTTCTTTTAACCCAGTCATTACAGGGTAGGACTTGGGTTCAGAGGTCACATTGATAACAGTATTATAATTTTTTTTTTTTTTTAAATACCAAAAGCAGCACTTAAGCTCCAGTTGCCTTGTGATGTGAGAAATAAGGTACAAGCCCTTCTGCTGCTGTGAACTGAGCCAACTTTTACAAATGATAGCTCCCCACCCAGGTAACATTAACTGGATATCAAACCCTGTTTTTTTCTGGCCCTGTGCAAAACAATGTACATGATGATAACACTAGTAACAAAGCAATGGGCACTAAATTGAATTTTCTAGATCAAGCTCAGTAGAAAAACCTTTCCCTGTGCTTTTCTGTGACTGGAAGACTGATCACCAATGACTTTATTGAATGTCTTTCACAGATATTCGATTATCTAAAACAATAAAACAAAATGAGGCAGATTATTGCCTTGGGAAGAGCACATTTCCTTCATTATAGAGATACTGGAATCAGAAATACACTTCTTGCCAGTCCTGCCTGTAGGACTGGGATGGAAAGAAAATTGTTAAGCAAACGTTCAGGATCAGTACACACAGGAAAAAACCTTCCCTAAGCCATTAAACTACAGAAGAAATTGCAGTAAGAAGTTTTCTGCTATTCTTTTTAGTAGCACTTCTATACAGTGTAGAGAGCCGTTTAGTGATTGTAATGGTCTAGCCACGATCTGCCCACTGAGAGATACAAACCCAGCTCCACGTGCTGCCTAAGAACTTGAAACCTTTTCAAAGGGAGAGATGCATCATCTAAACCCCAAAGGACCTGATCCCGTGCCCTTTAACTCCTTTCAAGAACAGTTTCATTTACACTGGTGTAAAGAGTTTCACTCACTGGTGTAAACCGCAGAGATCTAAGCTACATTTGATGAGCAAATGTTTATCATCTCTGGTAGCTTTTGATCTAAAAATATATGTTGAAAAAAATGCTCAATTTCATTTACATTCATGCTTACCTGTCACTTGGAAGGTTATTAATGCACATAAAATCAAACACATTTTGTTTTGAAGGCTAAATCTTCAAAACTGTAATGAGTGCAGAAGTTACATAATTGATACACGTGTTCATTAACAAGCTTATTTTAGCAACAGATTTTACCTAATAATGCTTTCTATCCAAGTAACAGAAACAGAATTTATTACTTTCTTTTACTGTGAGAATATTATTATTCAAAACATGCTTTTAATGAAATATATACATTTATATGTTAACATATTTTGGCTATTATGTGTGTCTACATATATGTATCTAATTTTTATATGCAAAATGACCCCCATGTACTTCTCACTTTGCACCATATGGTCCATTTACGTGCAAGATTAATCCCATTCTGAAGGTATAAAGTAACCATTTGTCATCGCTCTAATGTTTCATAGATGTTTGCAATACTTTAGTTCTATTTCATTGCTAAATATGCTCCTTTTTTGATTGCAGTTTTAAGTTCCACCTGACAGTACAGGTGCTCAGGCCTCCTTGATCTCATGCTCTCTTCTGTAAATAAAAGGTTTCATCTGCCTATTTGAAGTAGGTAAGTCCATCTTCATCATCCTTTGGAGTGCAAACTACCCTTCCCTCACTACAGTTTTGAGTTCCTCACTGTGTTTCAGCATGTGGTGAGTAGATGCTTTATTTCAGAAAGCTTTCACTTTAACATTACCTTTTTTGAAAATATTTTCACTTTGCAATTAAAGCATTCATACATTTCCTTGAGAAATTTTTTCACGTAAAACCCATTTTCTTAATATTTTTCTTCATTAGTCTTGCACTATTTCTACATTTAAGTCTTGCACTTAATTCCAATGTCAATAAAAGAAAGACTTTTGTTACAGAAAAAATAAAATATTCCTTTTTCATTCTCAGTCACACACAGACACAAAAATAAACTGACAAGTTGTTTTCAAAAAGAAAAAAGTAACAGAGTTATTTACCTTTTTTTTTTAACCTAAGTATACCACCAGGGGAAGAGAAGATAGAGAATGAACTGGTACGTATTCTGTCTCATTTCAGGTTTCAAAATGTTTTGAGAGCAGTGACTATGACCAGAAGTGTGTCAGCAAGTCAGGTTGAAAGGGGTAGGTAGAGAATTGAAAAAGTACAAAAATAAATCAAACATCCACGGACTTTTGTGTAGTTTCATCACAAATCTTGCTATATTCAGCACAAAATGATCCTAAACTGCAGTTCTGATGTAACAGTTGATCAGTTTAATAGATGGTAAGCATTTTGCCCTGTTGTGATGAGTGACGTACAGGGGCGTTTTATTCCAGATGAGACCTGTATTTTTGACCGCAAAAAAGACTTGTAAAAAACCTTGTGTTTAGGCAGACTCTAAAATGTGATGGTCTATTAATTATTTAGACAAGGTAGGAAGTTATTAAGGGTTGCATTAAATACTGTCACCGTGCATGTGTGAGCAAAAACATGCACAGAGCATTTGACTGATGGTAGGTGGGAAAGGCCTCACATACACTCATGAAGACCAGACTTGATAATGGCAAAAATGATCATTAATTAAAGCACAGAACTGAAAGATGCTTATCTAGAATGTCATTAACTACAAAGCCTGCATGGTGTGAAGTTGAAGGATATACATATGAAGAGCTAATGGTCTATGGCTGGCTTCCACAGATCTTCTCCCTGATAAGGATTTTGCTTCTGAAAGATAAAGAGTGGCAAGAGATAACTCACTTGATGGGGCACTTCTCAATTTGTGTTCTGACTTGGACTGCAGCAGAAAATAAATGGACAAAACATCTAACAAATTTGGGGACACATTTAAATGCTTTCCTATTAAGAGATTTCTTTAAACACCCAGAGTAGTAAGTGCCATTATTTCCGCAAGTGAATGTGCCTTACAATGTCTATTACACTCAGTTATTTCTGTCATTTTGTGTGTTCTGGCTTGAAATGTTACAGATTTGTGAGGAGAAGTTTCCTCCACTGAAAAAAAAGTACAAGGTTATAATTTATTTTACTAAGAGGAGAATATCAAGTTTTATATATACACGAAAATAGTTACGTGCTCCTGTGAGAATGTGTCTATAGATGTGTAGCTGAGTTGTGGTTTAAGTATAGCCTAATAAATTAATAAAAGCAATGTTTTATACTAAAAGACCTTCATGTAAAAGCACACTCACCTAAAAGACAGACTTGTTACACACAAAATTCTTCTCCTACAGTCATATTACCTTTATACTTTTTATGTGTTTTCATCTACTTTGTCAGAATAATAACATAGAACTTTAATAAGTAGCTGTCCAAAGCTTATATTACTGGGAGAATACTGCATAACTGAGAGAGAGAAGAAAGTACTTACTTAAAGAGCTAACTGTTAAAAAAAACCAAAAACAAAACAAAGCCCCACCCCTTCTGTGTGCTTGTGTCCATTCAAAGAAGCCAAAGATCTTGTGAACAGAGTAAATGACATTGAATTGACTTTTAGGCAGAGTGCAAGCTGCTTGAGGAATCCGAGGATGACATGGTTATTCGGTTACATCTGTATCATTCATCTATGCATCAAAATCCTTTTAGGTGCTCAGATATTTTAATTTTTTTTAATGTAAAAACGCAATATTGTGTCTTGTTTTCCTGAGAGACCTAAAATCCTTTTAAAAAATAATTTACTTATGTATCTTAAAGAAATAAAAATGTGCAAAATGATGATACAGTCTTTTGTATGACTGCTATAATCTGCACATAAAATGACATGGTATAATCCATAAAAAAATGTTAATTTCTAACTCACAAATCTAGGTAAGTAGGAAAATAACCAAAACTCCCCACATTTGTTCTACCAAGCTATAAAATCCCTCTTACTCCTCTGTAAACTCTCAACAGTTACATTAACAGACTCCTCAAGATTGTTACAATGGGTAAGAAGCAGAGTATGTCCAACTCAATTATATACTCCTAATTTCTTTAGGTTAGAGTCTAACCAATACATAAAATTAGCAAAATAAACCCAAACAAAAAACAAAACAATAAAAAAAGTGGCCACTGTATTTGGAAAAAGCTACTCATGCTCTGAGAGAAATTTTAAAAATAGAGAAGTAGTTCTATAACTACTTATTAGTGCTTTTAAAATTTCATGTTTATTTCATATTAATTGTTTTTAAAGCTCATTCTAGATACTTATAGTGGGACTTTAACCTTTCAAATAAGGAACTTTAGATGTATCCATGCATAAAAGGAGGTGAAGGAAAGAAAAGCTGTTTAAAATATTAAAGCCAACAAAATTCTCAATCCTCCCTCCAGAAAATGGTATCCATATAGAGAATTATGTTTATTTAAAAAAACAAGACCAAAATAGTCACATATTATGTGACTAATTTTGACAAAATTATCTTTATCTGAACCTGGAAAAATACAAATCCTAGCAGTCATCACTAAAACAGATGCCAAAACTGAGGCATGATCATAGGTTTAGGTGAATGCACAAGGAAGTATTTTCTATCTGCCCTCCTCCCTAGGAGTGCAACAGGCAACAAAAAACCTCAAAACCTACAAACAAACCCAACCCCAAATAAAAAAAGTAAGTAGTGTGTTAAAATCTCTGAACTGCTGTAAGACTGCAAGCACTGAACTTCTCTAACAGTTCCAATATTATGCAGAAGCAAAGAATAAATATAAAGCATTGAAGACAACTTTTTTAATATAACCAAAAAAACAGGTACAATGTAGAAGGACCAAAATGATACTAGAAAAAAAAATTAGAAACAGATTATCATGTCCCTCTCCAGAATGCACATTTCTTTAAACTGCAGATAAGAATCAATGATGTTTTTCCCTCACAAATCTTGGGAGGAGGGACAGAGCTCTTGTTACATCCTTCATCACTGATATGATGTTGGCTTGTTGGAAAAGAATATTACTTCTTATCTGCCCTTGATATGCATATGTGTGGGTCTGCAGCTCTCTCCTATCTCTGCTTAGTACAGGAATAAGAAATACTGACATCTGCATTCTCAGTGGAGCTATGATCAGTGGTCTGCTGAATGGTTGTGGAACGCAAGATAAAATCTAATTAATTTTTTAGGGAAATTATCAATAGGAATTATATCAGCTATAGACAACACATTTCAACACTCCCAGGAAAGACTGTTTAATACTCCAGAGAATGCAGACTCACATGCGTGCCTCCAGGCAGAGCAAGGAAGACGCATCCATTCTTTGCTGACAGCTGCTAGAGACTTCACCAAAAGGAGAGGAGAGACTCATTATGGTAGCTTCTGCTAGAGAAATGCCATGAAATGGACAGCTAGCCCATATCAGAACCAGATAATTAGCATCAAAATAAATACCTGAAGCATTATTCTTTCTACTTTTAAATCAAAACGCTTGCACATTAAAAAAATGTCCAAGTAGGCAGAGGTTTCAATGAACCACCATAGATCATTTATATTTGCTTCCTCATTTGAAAGATGAAATATCAAGTCATAACCAAACCAATCCTACTCAGTTTTATAACAGAAGTTTGGGTACAGAGATATCTTCCTTTCGAGGAAAACTGAGTAATTTGACCTTGGACTGTGACACTCTAACCAAAACAATTCAAGAACAAGCATGTAAAGATTTTACCGATCTCATGTTTGATTCTATATGAGCAGCCAGTGATGCTAATGGTGGCATTACTCAACTGTAAAAGCTAAAAACAAAATAAAAGATCAGGCGATGTTTTTCTCCAGATGCATACAAGGCACAGGGCAATGTGATCGATCTGCTGCTTACACTGCAACTCCCTCAGGATGAGGGCCTTTTCTGTGTTTCACAGATTTGAGCACAGCTTGACCCCTGGCTCAAATCCTGGTGTGGATTCCCAGGCACCACTAGAACTTCAGGGAGCAGGCTGTAACATTCCCTGACCACACCCCACTGGTGCAGGCTGGCCCTGACCTCGGCAGCACCATGACCACAGCAGCTGCTCTGCTCTGTGGCACATGGCTGGTGCTTCATACCTGCTCTCACCTTCAGTTGCCAGTGAGGCACAAAGTACAAATTTTTAATGCAAGAAGAAGAGACCAGGATCCAAGCAGCAAAACACAATAGTTAGAGGAATTTCTTTATCTTACCTATTACATTGGAGTCAAGAGATCAGCCACCCATTCCACCCGGCACAAACTTTCCATTGCTGTTAAGAAAAAGAAGCAGCTGCATAGCTGTTGTTTCACAGTCCTGACTACAGACATACAAGCCAAGCCATAGTACAGCTAAAGGGATGCTTAGCATTTGCCAGCTTGGCTAGGGAGTACATTATTTACCCCACTCTGGTGCTTCCTGAAGCTGAAGTATAGTTATGTACCCACAGATGTATACAAATAGATGGTTCTGTGAAAATTTTATTTCAATATTTTCTGTTTTAAACAAATAGAGAAGTAAAAACTCTGCAATCAATTCCTTTCCTACTTATTCAAGCACTATGGAAATATAATACATTACCAGCCTGTTCTGAGCCTAAGAAAATTTCTTGGATTCATGCTGGCAGTAAGTGGCCCTTTGAGGATTTGGGTGTTCCCCCTGCAGATACACTCCTTGTTCTTCTGGTTGATCTAAATCTTATCAATTTCTACCTCCTCAAGTAAAAAGCAGTCCAACTCAGCTTGCGGTTTGCAAGATTGAGGTGGAGGGAGGATGACAGTCTGTCTGTCTCAAAATCTATTTCTGAATTCATTTATGAGCCCTCATAAAAGATGTAAGAGAATTATGAAGGCAGAGAAATAATGAAATAGAAGTCTTTTCCAAACTGGTCTCACTATCCCACCATGCTCAGATATCTGATTTCCATTGTGACACACTTTCTTCCACATTGATGAATTTTAATTTCTGTTGCTCAAGGGTAACATTTCAGGAGCAGTGTGAGTGGTCATTATATCACATACATATTAGAGTCTACTTCTCTTTAAACTAGATGCCTGAATTAATAAGGTCCTTTTCCTGTACTGTGCTGCCACACTGGCAAATACTTTCTGACTGAGTAAAACTAAAGTGAAAAAAGTGCTTCCCCAGCTGTCTTGTGAAGTCAAGATCAGAGAACAGCATGCAGTCTTTTGATATTTCATGTCGGCATGTGCATTCTCCACAGCTTTCCATATTGCCAATGGAGACCTTGTTCCTTGGCAGCCTTCAACTTGACAAGGGGGCAGAAAAAATTCCTGCCTCCCCCACAGCACACCCCACCCCAAACAAATCACAAGGCACCACCATAACAGAGTATTAAAGAATATGTCATTTCTGCCAAGTACAGATTTAGCCACGTGAAGGCCAATTCTTCCTGCTTGATATATACGTACAAACATTTGGAATGATGCTTCAGAATTCATAGCTGCACTCACTAATATTTTGACCCCTACAATTTTATCTGCCCTCTGCTTTGAAGGCAGGATATAATCAACTCTAAATATGGGACCTGATTTATTAACATTGGTTTTGAAAGATGGGCGGAAGTATAATGACGTTTACCTTTGGCTGAAGATGGAAAACTGGACATCTAACAAAACAAAGTGCACAAATTACTGACAACAATTTAGGTCTTGTTCTTTACTGCAGAGTAATAACTTTGCCATATGCTGAAAATGTTGCAGTACAAAAGATATAAAACACCTTTAAGAGGTTTTTAAGAGTAAAAATGTAACACTATTTCCTTACAAGAAACTAGTTTATTATATATCATACTTTCTATTTTTATATCAAGGAATCAGAAGGCATAATAGTGCTACAGAGCTGAATACTGTCTGAACACTATCCCAACACATAAACTCAAACTTCAGGGCAAAAAAAGAAAGATGTGTACCCATTTCATTATGGTGCAGCAATTTCTTTGTAAGTTGTCAAAAGCAAAACTGTCAGTCAACGTCACTGATGTACTCAAAGGACTCATTTGCTTGGGCAAAATGCTGCTTTACAGTTTTCTGAAGCACCTTTTCAAAATATAGCTTGGGTATTCCAGCCCAGCAATAAGTTGCCATATAAAAGTATGTTAACTGTGCTGAAGCTGCCAGCAATTTTGCTTTCTAAGTGCTCAGTCAATACTGTGTGATAAGATCATATCAGCAACATGGCCAGCCTTTCAATATTAACCAATTCTATATCTTATCTTCTCCCAGGTGACTGTCTGTGATGCCAGGTGAAAGGGCGATGAAGACCTCAAAACATGATATAAATGATAGATGCCTGCAAATTTAATTAGCAATCAAAAGTCCACAGATAGCTATTTAGTGGAAATATATAAGACCTGTCAAGATATCAATGGGTTCTCCTATTTTAACATAACAAGAGACACACTGGCAAGGGGAAGAGAAGATCTAGTTTCTAATTTTTTCCCATACTTGGAGAGAAACTCTACCCCACTCCGTGGCTGTTTTGCCAGACTGGCTTGTGCTTGCAGCTACTGCTGTGTTCCAGCCATCTCACTCACATGCACACAAACACACACCTAGTGGGGCATGTCTGCATAGGAAATACCTCCCCAGACCTGTGCCTGCTCCTTCAGAAAGCTCAGTGTGTTTACTCAGATCCATTTCTTTAGTTAGAAGAGCTCCATCATTGCTGCAGCTAAGATATAACTCAGTTTTGGAAGAGAGGAGATGAGGAGGAGGGGGAAAAGAAAGTAAACAACTGTATAGGGAGAAGGTAAAAAAAAAACCAAACCTTTAGAAATAATTGCTGAAAAATAGTTCTTTCAAGGCAAATTAAAACACTGTATCAGTTAATACTATTGCACCCACAAGACAAAAATTTGCTCAAACCTGCACTGTCAGCTCCCTTGTATAAATAACTTCTGGAGCAACTATCAAGGTTCTTGGGAAGCAAATAATATTATTTTAAGACACAGTATCCTGATTTTTTTTTTTTTATAGTGTTGGAGAGACAATACTTATATATTTATGGTAAAGTGCACACCCTTACTTTATGATTCCCAGATTTCTTACAGTTTCTAGAAATTTACATAGTTTGCTTGTTTTAAAAAAAGTTTTTAAATGTTTTTTAAACATGTCTACACAACACTTTTTTAACTTCTTTTTATTAATATCTTAACAATATCTAATTGTATCAGTGTTATTCCACACGTTTTAAATTTTATTCCTTTCCAGGTGACAGCAAGCAGTAACCAAAAAAAGAGTAAGTAATGTTTGAATAATATATTTACACTGCTATTATTTGTGTTCTCCATCTCTCTCAGAACTGGAACTGTTGGCAGCTTTCTGGAAAATGAGTTTTGTAGTATGCAGCAAATACAAGAAAGACAGAAACGCATTAAGATTTGAGATTGACAGACAGCTGGCTGGATTTAAAGGGAAAGTAAGTATAGTGGTGGTAGCATCTATGTGAACATAATAGCAGAAAAGTGAGAGTCATGGGACATCTGGGATCAGATCAGGTTCTGTCAACCGGAAGATGATATTACACCTTTAAAGCCATAAGGGCTCCCAGTCTAATAAGGAGATAGAGGATTTAAAAATGCATCTGTCTAGCATTAAGGGAGCCCAAAGGAGTTTGAGCAGGTAGAAGGATTTTTTTAAAATTGCATCAGTTTAGGATAAAGTTTAGCCTGCTTTTCCTGGCTAGTTGAGAAATTGGGGAATGCAGTGAGAACATGCAAGCTCTTTTCTCTTTATATCTTTTCCAATTATTCTTACATTGGTTTTCAGTTTGCATGTACTTAGTACGGACTGGCACAACTATGGACTGGCTATTTAACGCCATTCCTACTATTAGTAGCTATAGTTTTGCTTTCCCTTACTGAACACCAAAAGAAATCAAATAAGGATCACTTCAAAGTCACCCAATGAAAAAAGGACGCAGGTGCAAAACATCCTCTTGCAGTGGCTGATATGAAAGTGTACTGAGGAACAGAGGTTTTCATACTAATGATGTCACCTCATTTACTTTATCATGGAGTCATTGCTACACTGGGTTAGTTTCATTACACCAATAATTTTAATTGCGGTTGCCAAGGTGTGAACAAAGTATTCCTTTTCTTAAGGATTTACATTTCATGGAACAGGTAAATTATATAACACACAGAAAAAGGAAAGCTGGTAGAATTAATAAGAGAGATTACCCCTGGAATATAGTCTCCAAATAATTAATTCTACAACTTCAATATTAGAATTCATTATTTTACATGACTCTCCAAAATTATCTTCATTTTTTGACCCTCACGGAGACTGAAAAACCCTTCCTTTCTGTCATATATTTGAGAGGGTCCTGTAGGGTATTGGAATTTGCATAGATTCTACATCATTTTTTCTTGCCAACTAGTTGTTTAAATTTTAAGTCTGTTACTGATGACTTTAAACATTATTTTTTAACGTTTCTCTTGCTAAGAGTTTGCATGCATGGACAAGATTTTCTCAGATATTCTGCTATTACTTTAATGATTTCTTGCTATACGTAAATTTCACAACACACTATTTTCCTTAGAGCATCTAATTTAGTATCGGTAAACAGCAACTAGCAAGCACAGTCATGAATGTAGGTCTCTATTTCAAATGTTCCCACTGCTGTTCCTTGCCCTTCTGTCACACTTCAGTTTCTCAGCAGGCAGCATAACTTGTCAAAAGAGAAATGCTGAAAGAGTTCTTCTACTTACTCCTCTGTCTAAGCAGGGTAGGAATTGCTTAAGAAGTATCAGAACTTTCCCTACAAAGGTGCTAGAGTTATTGGGAAGCCTAATAAGTAAACTTAAAAATGACCCAAACATAAGGCATAGCATTTACCAAGAATGACAGAATAAAGTTAACTTGGTATGATCAGGTATGAGATCAGGTATGAGATCAGATATGATCTGAAAACCAAGTAAATACTTTTCTGTAATTAACACAGAGGCAAGGACATTGCTGATGGTCAAAGGTAAGACAGCCAGGTGAAATACATGATAGTGAACCTATATCCTGAGATGAGAAAAAAATCCCCAAATTAAAGTTGATCAAAAAAGGAACAGGGAATGTTCTTAAAGGAAATTACATTGAGAACTATATCACAAACCAGCAGGAAAACGATAGTATAAAACAACAGGAAGATTGTAGATCTTGTACTTCACTTTAAGAATGAAAAGAAAAAAGCAACACTAGGCAAGCAAATTGAAGAGCATTAGTTTTATCCCGGTTGAGCAACACTTTATGCCTCAGAACTTGTGTGCAAAAGGCAGAAATATTAGTTAATGGAAGTTTGGTAAATTTGTGTTGAAGTTTATTGAAAATAGAAGTTTATTGAAAATATTGTTCCAGAATAATGCAATAATTGTTTTAATAAACAAGATAAATTTAATAAACTCAAATAAATTTGATTTAAGCTCACATAAACTACTCTATATCCAATATTGAACTACAACACAAAGGATGAGTTCAGATGTAAAAGACAGGTTGTAGTGCAAGAATTGCAAACTGTATAAAGCATTAACTGAAGAAAAATAACAGTAATTTGCACTGGACTGAAATTTGTTCAATTATACCCACAAGGATAAGTCTCAGAACTAACATTAATTTGTTAACATTAATTTTGTGGGAGAAAAACTAAATGGACACGTAAACTGTGTTGATCAGGAGAAATCACCAAATAAAGTTGGGTGTAATGGTGAGTAACTCAAGGGAATGATGGGAACAGTAATACTGTGATGATACTCAGACAAAGTGCAAGATCATCTTTCACCAATACAAAGAATTTTTAGTTTTAGATGTGAATTATTTGGATGTGACAAAGGAAGACAGACTTGGGTTTCTTTTTAGACTGATTGACTGAGCTATTAATTCAGTGCAACTGTGGAAGAAACAAGTGCAGTCTTGTGAGGTGGCAGCTGATGTATTTCCATTTTATAAAGTATCATTAATTTTATGGTACAAAAGCCCTTGTGAATCAAAACAGCTTAGAACATTGACATCTACCCTGCCCATAGCATGGAGATAATGAAAACATGCCTCTTAGAAAACAGAGAACTTAGTCAACTACTGCGCTATCACTTTTCAATGAGTAAAAAACTCATTAAAACTAAAGATTATAAGCACTATATTCCTGTGCCTGAAGAAATTCCTCACACCAACTGGAGATCATAAATGATGCAATTGTTATGAAGAAGCACAAGCTTCAACAAGTAGAAGGCAACTGGACAAAGTTAACCCATTGGGCTGCTATTTTGTGCCTTGTGTTTAGAATTTGAAGACAGAATTTCTAATGAAGCACCTCTACCTGAATGGCAATCCATCATCAGCTTACATATCTAATGGCCTAGAGCAAGCTTCAACAGCTCACCTTATATATCTCAAATGATCCTTCTATGTCACTTTTTTATTGCTGCCATTGTCTAAAGCTCATGCTGAATTTATGAAGACTGCATAAAGGTCTACAAGACTATAAATGTAAGTTACCTAATTAGGTATTTCTTTGTTGCAAGTGTTCCATGTGTAAAGAGATCTCTGCATTTTCATTGCATATTCCCTGGTCTGCAGGGCTGTATGTTTTGTTATCTCAAAAATCCAAAGGATTAAGAAAAGAAGCCAGTTAGAATGCTACACCATAGCAAAGCAAAACGAAGTTATAATAATCACCACAATTAACCTCTGGCATTTAAGGTACAACTTCTTAACATCTCATATTACAGTAAAGATTAATCCTTTTTTGTTTTTCTATTAAAGTACCTTTTTGGAAAGGATACAACTTAACATGGCCTGGAAACAGACACATTCTTTATGCTTAGAAAAAGAAAAAAAATATTTTGAAGCCTTTATTTCTGCACTACCATGACAGCAGTTTCCTGTTATTCAACATCTACCACCTCATGGTGGGAAACAAACATACTAACACAATTTTATCATTTGGATTTTCCTTGCTTTCTATCCTCCCATATGTGCATTTTGAGAAATGCAGGCTCTCAGCACTCAATCACTTTGCCACAAGCTACCAGCCTGAAAAAATCTTTGTCTCAGTCACCATAACAAAACAGGGAATCGTCCCAGTCCAGGAACATGTCCTAAACCGGATACTATGTTGGGGGGAGAGTTTGAATATGCCCAGAGTGAGATTAAGACACAAGTGCGGTGAAATGTTGATAACCAAAATGATAATTCACTTTTATTTACTATCCAGGAAGAGAGCAAGGAGGAAAGATAGGAAAGGAGGAAAAAGCAAAGAATTACAGAAAGTAAGAAAGGCAATCAGAACCAGGAATCTGAAACATCCTGTGAAGAGCGTTTTTCTTTTGTATTTCAGTGGGGAAAGCTCTGCCAGGACCCAAGCCATGGCAAGACAAGTTGTTTTATAGCAGTTCTCCACAGGGATCAAAGCAGAAAAACTGGCCAAAGTTCCAGCCACAGGCTTTACTTTCTATAGGTTCTGCATATTTGTCTGGACTCTGTCAGTCTAGCTGGGACAGGCTGACATGATGCCACCTGCAGTACTGGGGTACCATTTTTCAAAAATCAATTAAAAACCCCTTCTGTAACAAGAGCAAGAAGCACAATCTCATCTTGGAAAGTCCTAACACTGATCTTGCATGATCTCTTTATCTGATTCTGTGTAATTAGAACACACTCTTTCCAAATATGTCTCCTTCGCTAATTATAGCACTGAAAAGGAAATCTCACAGCAGTCCAGAATCAGGCAGGGGAAAAGCAACTGAGGGTTTAATCACCAGCCTAAAGGCAAAGGCAGTACATTATGCAGCATGATTTTGAAAGTAGCTCTACTGATTCCCTATCCAGGGTTAGATACCTGCAGTCAGGCTTATCTATGGCATAAATCAGTATATTTCAATGGAGATACCCTTGGGTAGAATTTGGCTTGTTTTAAGACATAACTTAAAATTCAAAATTCATCCTAGAGTGGTTCAGAGAATTTCAGTTTCTATCATTTTTATGTTGTCTTTTTCAGCATTTTCTGTAAGACATGAAGGTAATGGCCAAACTCAAAAGACATGCAAAAACATCACCATTCTAGAGGCAACCTAACAACAAGGACATGTACATATGGA
The DNA here is from genome assembly GCF_020740725.1 of Corvus hawaiiensis. Classification (NCBI taxonomy): domain Eukaryota; kingdom Metazoa; phylum Chordata; class Aves; order Passeriformes; family Corvidae; genus Corvus; species Corvus hawaiiensis. The sequence goes on from NC_063217.1 coordinate 67,000,436, forward strand.
CATGTTTCTGTATGACTTAACGCTTTAGAAAATACATCATTATTCACCAGGTAAATCAGATATTGATTGCAGAAGTAGTTCTTGTACAATTGTATCTGCACTTTAAAGTAATCACACTATTATTTTTCATTTCAATATATCTGACACATCAGGTGTGATACATGATTTGTGGAAAATTTTGACTGAAAGGGGATGGAACAAAGAATGATTTTTTTTTTTTTTTTACATGGTACTTTCACATCAACTTTCATATAAAAGAAGATGAACATCATGAATGCACAGAAGTTTTAACAAAAAATAAATAAACCATAGCACAAAAATTTAACATCAACTGGAGACTTCTATGTGCTTGCTTGTTACTCATCAGAGATACACAGTAGATACTCCAATACTAGAACTACTGTTAGCAGCAGAATAAAGAATTTAAGCTTCAGTGAAAAGTTAGGGTGTAATCTTAACCTCAGCAATGTCCAAGTGAGCAGATGCTGTGACCAGATTTGTGATGTGGTAGGTATTGAGAGGCTGTGCAGGAAAAATCTTTTGTGTAATTTTTTGCATGAAAAAGTAAATTCCAAATTTTTGCCTGAAAGCACTTGGTAATGAGAACTCTTCTTAAGTTATCATTACCACAAGTGTTTTTCACCTTTCCTCCTCTTTCTGGCACCACAGTTGCTACTTAATCTCCATCTGCAGCTGTTGGGCTGCTTCACTGTCCAAACAACTTTCTGCAGGCCCCAGAAATAGTCTTTTTGTTGATGACCTGGTTTTAATCCTCTTCATCCTATTCCCACCAAAAAAAGTGCAAATGCCTGCAGCTGAAATTAAGCAAAACCAACTTTACCTGATGAGAAGCAGGAGAAGAGCCCAGCAATTCGGGGCTCATCCTACAGTGCACATTATTAAATGTGCGCCTGAAGGGATGGAGGCCTGCAAGTGAAAAGATAGACACACATTGCAGACCTTTTTCCACACTGCTCAAAAGGAGAGAGTACCTTAATTCCTGGTCACAATCCCCTCTGACCTCTTCGTGGAAACATTAATGATAAAGGTGATAACACTCAATGAATGCCTCGTAACCCTGAACATAACCTCTAGATTTAATTCAGCCATTCTCATCTCTTCAACTTTCTGTCCGGGTCTTGTTCAAGAGTTATGTTATCTTGGCTTATAACTTTGACCTCTGAAGGCTAGGGGCATGGAGTCAATCAATTTTTCATACTTGAGACCTACGTGAAGAACTATTTCATTATGTCTTGGTATTTACTTTCTGAAATATTCGCTTTGAATATTGGAAATGTGTTTTACTCAAAAGCACTATGGAAAAAATGGAGCTTTTCCAGCTGTAGTCATGTTTTAATCTTCCTTATTTTAGCTGAGGGGGTGTGTGGGGCTGTGTGGAGAGGTGGTGTAGTATGGGGGGAGTGAACCAACAAAAAAACTCCTGAGGCATTCAATAGTAAAACACAAGTGTGATGGTATATACAAATAAAGAACTTTTTACTTTTTTTACTTCCAAACTGCCAAATTAATGCTGTGTTCTATTTTTGTTCTCACATTTCACATTTTACTGGAAGCCATAGGCAACAGAATAAAGAGGAGAAAAAGGCACCTAACAATTCATGTTTACCTATCCCTCTCACAAGTCTCTCATTATGAGCAGCCCTTTTTTCCACTGTATGTACAGGTATAGGTATGAATTAGTTTAAATATCAAAGTAGGCCATTAAATAGGTACCCAATTAGATAATCTCCATAAGAGGAAAATACTGCTGTTTAATTAGCTTATTAAAAAACACCCCCATACACATACCCCAAGGATAAAACCTCCTGTAAAAGAACAAAAAGATATTTAGCCACTACAGCTGCCAACTTTTACAGGTATACAGATGCCTTTCTCAGAGAGAGAATATGTAGACTGCATTTTGAGATTTACTCCTCTTAAAGTCACAGGATTCAAAAGTGCCTGACACCTATTCTCTTGGCCACTATGGCTAAGTGCAAGAGAGCAAATTCTGGCCAGATGTGTATTGGAGGAGAGGAAATCCTTCTTATTCCTCTCCAAAACAAGATACTCAAAACACTAGCCACCTCTGAGCAGTCTGTGGAGAATCCAACTTACCTGGCACAGATGCAGCTGTTCAGTTGCTTCCTTGTCCCTATCTTCCCAAGGTACACATCTGCCTTTCCATCTCCTACATTCATTATTTTCAAAGATAGATTTTAATTTTCTTCCTAATTAGGAAAACTATGCAGAAGGATTCATTGACCCTTAGAAGAGCCCGTACACTGCCAAACCCACGGTCAATGCGTTGAAGCATAATTTATTTCTTGGTATATTTGAATTGTTGCTAAATCCAGAATGAGGAAAAACCAAACAACCTCATTACTCTGCAAAACAATATGAAATTTGCAAAATTTTATGTAGAACCTGAATATTCTTGCAAATGCTCCTGTAAATAAGTAGCAGAAAAAAACCCTTAGTAGCAGAAACAACTTTTCCCACTTGTTCATGTTACCTATAGAATACAGTTTTGTGAAGACGTCATGCAGAAAGAAACCTTCACTACACTATAAACTTTCCAGACAAAAGGAAAACCTACAATCATAGAACATCCTGAATTGGAAGGGACCCACAAGGATAATCAAGTCCAGCTCTTGACCCTGCCCAGGACAACCCCCAAAATCACTCCACTGTGATTCAAATATGAATGACGAGAACTAAGTTTTGACACAAACTGTGATGGGATGAGAAGTTATTTGGAGTCTGAACTGCACTTCATAAAGCAAATAGTTAACTGAATCAGTCAATATCAGTAAGGATATTTTTAGAACACAACATTGCAAAATCCATAATATCCTTATTTTTCAAATAGAAAAGAATGAGTTTAATAATGATAATGCTATAAATCTTTAAACACCAACCTAAAATTTTTTCCAGCTACCAAATCCACTACGATTAATAATTTCAATATGGAAATACCTTAAACTGTCCTGGGGAAATTCTCCCAACTAGTTTGAAACAATATAATTTAATGAATTTTAACAAGATATGTGACTTAAAGACAGGACAAAAACTCCCCACAAGTTTATTGTACTGTTGCCAAACAGTAATTTATTGGCATGCTTTCTCCACCTAATTTTTAGGCAATCAGCAAACTTGCTTGATGCAACAGACATCATGATCTTCGGCTCTATATAAAATAAGGGATCTTAAAGTGAGTTACAACACAGGCATCATGTGTAGGATTCAGAGCAAACATAGATGCTTATCATCATTTTAGCTGTCAAATAGTATCCTGACTGCCTTCACCTGCTTTTCCAAAATGTGGGTCTTGTTTCCTCTGTCAGCTTTGCAGAGATTTCTTGAATACTCTAAGCCTTCTATCTATTTAGGCAACTGAATCCCAAATGGCACCAAGCTCATAACCTACCAACCATCAGCTGAACCTCTAACATTTGTGTTATTTGTGTTATTGTGTGCATTTGATTCGGAGCCAACAGACATTACTTAAAACCTCATCTACAATAAAATATTATCATCATATATTTTCCAAAGGCTGAAAGCATCCCCAAAACCTGAACTTTCAAGGATAAAAAACACTAAGCCTGAAAGGCCTTAAAGGCTGCATTCTAAGTTTTGTTTTCCAGGATATAAAATTTTGCTTCACCACTTACTTGAAGACCTACAGTAAATCTGCCCTGTAAATCTCACAAGTCACTAGAAGGAGTTGCTTTTGAAACTGAGGCATAGCTCATATCCCACTTAGCAATTCTATCCTATAAAATTGCATCAGGATGTCTCATGACAGGCAATCTTTCAGCTGCATGCAAATATGATATTGGCTTCCACAGTGCTTTACAAGCTTCACTGTACGACACACCATTTTACCAAAGAGGATACATTCCTAGCACTTGGTGTGGAAAGAGCCTCCAGGCAGAAGACTGCTTGATTCAGACATTCTGCTTTTCCACAAGCATATTTTCTTAATCAATCATGGCACATATAATTATTATATAAAAAGGTAAATAAGCTCACACCAACTTCCCTATAAATGCTGATGTATTGCAACTAAGCTTGACAGCAGTCTAAGGGTGTCCAGGATACTGAAGCAGATGATGTCTTTTTGGCTTGGCACCAGCCATGGACACAGTCAGAGCCACACACCTCAGCTGTGGTTCACAGATACATGATACTGCTGGGAGTAGCCCATGGGCTCTAGTGAGGGGAGTCAGGGATGGCAGTGCAGGGATGCTCATATTTTGGTCATGGGCAAAACTACAGCATCTGGGTTGAGAAATTAAGTTTATTGAACGGAGAGCAGATCACAAAGGTTCCAATCTAAAATGGCGTTACACCTCTATCGTACTCTTAATGAAGTCCAGTGTCAGTGGATAAAAGGTAGGCTGAGGCCTACACTGCAGGAACACAAACACCTATTTGGTCAGGGCAAGACACTGTGAGATTTTACTGTCTCTGAGATTGAGTTTGGAGGACCAATTCATCTCTGTCCAGCTGTCAGTGCAGCTGCCCTCACCCACCTCACTCCAAACAGCAGCAATCACTTTTCTGGAGTAATGGGACTCCCAGCTCTTACAGAAGCCTCTGCTCACAGCCCAGAACACCAGAGTGAGTCGCTCCCCACTCTTGGCCATACTTTGTTCCAGTTATTTGTATCCTGGTATCTCCCCAACACAAAGATAAAGCAACCTGCATTCTAGTGTAAGAGATATCTGCATATTGCCCCCCTCAATTAAGTCACACGAAGCAAAAAAACCCATGAGGGAGGATATTTCTTGCTCCTTCCCCACCTTATAGGAAACACAAATGAGTGGTGTTACGCTACATAGGCAGGAGATTTTCCTCTGCCTAGCAACTGCTGTTTTCCCCTTGCAGCATATGGTCTCGTTTAGTTTTTCTCTCCTAGCAGTGAACTAATATACAAGAGGAAGGCCTCTGTCTTCTCACCCAGGGAAAACCAGAAATGTACTTCTAATGAAAGGTAGACACTTATCTTGGTGCCAAGAAAAAGTGTTCATTCCGCATTAAAGAGAAGGTAGATTCCTGTCTCTCTGGTTCTTATGTTTGTTGCCTCAGATTGTTAAACAGAGCAAGGGCACTCCTGCTTCCAAGCACCTGCATTTAATTGCAGTTTATTGCATTCCCCACAGGGAAACAGGAACAGCTGCAAAGGAACACTGTACTGATGCAAGAGCAGAAAATATTCTTTTTTCCTGAGCAGGAAATGTGCTCCTTTCTACAAAAAGCACACCACTCTAGAAAGAAATCATTAGGAAAAACATCGAGTACTGCTTGGTTTTCCTCTGTTTTCTTTCTTTGTTTTCATTCAAACAAGTTAAAAAACTGCTACTATAAAATAAAATCTTAAAAATTCAAGACTCTATAAAGAATATTTAAAACTCACTTTTCAGGAAAAAGAATGTTTTTGGCTGAGCAACCAGCTTGTTTTTTAATCGAAAGATTTTCCATAATGCCTTGGCAGGTCATCAAGACTTAAATTGAAGTGAATGTAATTCAGTAAAATAATGAATAAACTAAGTTTAGGACTACATTCTAAAGAAAAAAATAAATACAAATAAGGGTTTCTCCCCAACCTGTTTGTTAATTAATAGCTTATTTATGGAGGAAGGTGTAATGTTCATTCATTGTGTAGTGAAACTCTGGGAGACCATGTACATTTTTACCTTCATGACAGCTGCATTCAGACCCTTTTCCTTTTCACCATTTTTTCCATTTATTTGTCTTCTGAATAAAGTATTTTTAGTATAATACTTAATAGATAGTGTATTATAAAATAATACAGAGAGGATATATTTTTCTGCTATTTTTGCTGGATTGTTTTCCTTTGTGTCTTTTTGAAACTACCTGGAATGATGAAGAATGCTGAAAATCTTTATAGTTATGCCAAGCCCCAAACCCAGAGACTGGCCAGAAGTTCCTGCTTTGAACTTGGGTGTTTTCCATCAGCTGACAGAATAATGAGCAAATCTTCATGTGACACAGAGGGTTGGTTTGAGAGCTCCTGCAGCAGAGGAAATTCTGACAGAAACCCAGTCCTCTGGCTTGATGAAAGTCAGCAGAAAACAAGACACACTGATGCGAGGAACTACCCACGCTCATCTCATGTGGAAAAGCTAGCAGGAAAGCTTCTCCTAGTACACTAAATTCAGGGCTTCCTGGCCTAACTAGGTCACCCCTACCAAAATCAAATGGAAACAATAATCCTGGGGTTTGGAAGCCCTAGGGCTTCCCAGCATGGTAACAACAGCTCTTTTATATTGCAAATGCTTTCTGGGCCCAAGTTTTAAAAGAGACATTTGCTTTCTCTATATCAACCTCTGTACCCAGAGGAGGCACAATAAACAGTAAAGTCACAGCACTGCTCTCTGTCTGGGTCTCCTAATACAATAGGAGGATGGGAAAGAGTAATTGTTTCTTTGCATACCCTTCTCTTGACTTATTAAATTAAAAAGTGAAAATCTTCCCCTTTTCCCCCCCAAACTACTAAAGAAATAGAATATTTGACCTCCCACCTGCTTACTCAAAATAAAAAGAATAAAAATGGGAATGTTTTCTTATTCACTTTGAAGTTCATTGGATTTAAGCAGACTGTAATACTGAGGTTTGGTTAGTTGCACGCACTGCATGCTTTGCGTTATGCTTTGTATTATGCTCCAACTTCCCTATCTGTTTATTTTAGACAACTGAAACAGACTTGTTTTTAGTCTAAACTATAGACTAAAAAAAAAGAACCAATTTGACAGCCTCAGTGTATGATGATGCCTTTGACAGAATAGGCACAAGCCAAAGCAGCATTCTTTCCCTACCTTGTTTATTTACATCAGCCTTAACTTTGAGATACCTCTTTTGGACTGAAGAGCAGCTCAGCTTTAGCAATCCTTCCAGGCTTTGCCTTAGGTCTTGTAACAACATGGAATTTTCAGGTGAGAGGAGTGAAGATTTCATTTAGAAAGAAGACAGGACACACTAGCACTCATGAAGCTTAAGTGAAAGAGAAAAATACGCTGTGCATGGTGATCGAGTCACAAATGCTGGGAATTGAAATATCTCAGGGACTATCATCTCCTCCTTCTTCCCCTTCTTTTCTACTATCCTACAGTCAACTGTTTAGCAAAAGGTCTGTGAAGGGGTGACTGCTGCTTGTATTCCCCCCTTGGATCCATAACCACATTGCAGAGGCAGAGCAGAAACCACAAGATTGCCCTAAATACACAGGAACAGCATCTCTTTCCTGCATGTCCCTGAGCACCTTAGAAACCACCTCAGTTCAGGAAGATCTGTGTCCTCATCCCTGCAGAGGCACAGTGACAATCCTGCCCAGGTCCCCAGGTGACTCTGCTGTACACTCTGGCTCAACTTGCTCCGATTTCTGCCTCATGCTCCATTGCTCCCCACCTAAAAGGTGAGGCTCCAGAGATTAAAAGTACAAGCATGATGGCCCAGATAATTTTTTGCAGTGGAAAAAATATTCTATGGGACTAAAATGAATACAGCTTTCTAAGTTAGTTTCTTTCTTCACAAGAACTTTCTAAGGATTTTGTTGAGAGGTAGCCATCAGTATTTCAGTCTCTGGTAACAAGTGAACATGGATGCTAGATAACAGGCTCCAGCTCTCAAGGAAACATAGAAAACAGTAAGAAAACTGTAGATGAAGGGCATTGGTTGGTACTGCAAGGATATTTGTTAGTACCACCAACTCTGAATTAAGCTTTAACATTTCTTTCATTTGCTGGACCTGCCTCAGGTTAATTAATTTTCTGCCAGACTAGGCTTTGGTTTCAGTCACCAGCAGTGATGACAGGCCTCAGATTGTGACAGATGAAGTTGTTCTCAGGTGCCAAACATAGACTGACATCACATTTGCTTCCTGTATAACTGTCTAAGAGTATTTTCCTTTACCTTTAAAGGTAAGGCAGTTTCCTAGGTATTAGTGGGCAAGAGCAGGGATAGGACCAGTTCTCTCTGAAGCAGCTCACTCTTCCCATGTTCACACCTACCCTTCTCGATTGAAGTTTCTAAAGCCTCAGTCATTCATTTGCTCATAACAGTCTGACTGAGGTAATACCTCTCCACTTTTATTAAGATGTAATAATAATGTAATTATATAAGCATTTAATATTTTAATAGTAATATGGTACCAACACTTACTCTGTGACTATATCTCATCAGCATCCTAAAAAGCAAGCTCTAGAAGAAAATATAACATAGAACTAACTGGATTTCAGATTGGGTTTTTATCTTAATTATCACAACCAAGAGCAATGGTCTTTACTTGTTACAACACCAGCACCAAACTAAAATACTCCCAGAGTTCTAAGGGGCATATGAGTTTAAGTAAAGCCATTGTACAAATACCAATTTTTATAATTACCTACATACTGAGAATTAGATGAGAGTCCTACCAGTTCCATTCATCATTGTAATTTGTAATTGAAAGGTGGCGCTTTGCATCTCTTCTGCTTACTTTCTATTTATCATGCTATTTTTCGTATCGACAAGCCATGTCTTGTCAGATCCTGTGAAAATTATCTGCACTGGTTACACATACTGACAATATAAAATAATTATTCATAAATCATCCTTTCTGCTGTTAGTCAACTAGCTACTCCCATTTGTTCCCAACTCCCTTCCTAGTATGCAAGGCTCAAGTGTCTAAACCTTTGAGATTACCTGAAGCTAAGGAAACACACATTTATTTGGCATTAAAACAGTACATTCTGCTTGTGTGTGGTGGGGGCAGCAACTCCACACCCAAGGCTTTTTTTTAGCCTAAATTAAATGAATTTGTGTATATGCACACATCATTAAAGTACAACATTTAGAATTTATCCAAGATCTAATTGCCTGTACACCAAATGGAGTTTTTATTGCTCTCTGTAATAGGAAATCTAGATAACTATTTTTGTTTGCTTGTATGCCTGCCAATATAGAAGTTGACATAATTCAATCTTTCAGATTCAAAGCAACCAAGATGATTAAATTACTTGCATATTATTATATCTTGACAGAAACTCCCTCTCCTGAAATATCGTTAAATCTGAGGGGGTTTGTTTGTTTTTAAGAATATTGAGTTGAAACAGAAAACAGTCAACGCAAATTTGCAATATACATAAAAACATGGAAATCTACAATACATTTAGGACATGTGAAAAATGAATGGCAAGTGAGTGATGGATTTCTTGGCTACTACAGAGGACGAGGAAAAGAAGTAGGTGCATGGAAGCCTTTTCTGACAAACCTATATACACTTATTAACAATATGCCCATTTGAAAAATATTTCATGTTACTAGTAACATATGCATCAGAATTTCAGGGATTGTTTTAAGCTTATTTGAATGTTTTTCTGATTATCCTTCATTTTAAGGTTTTATTGAAGTGAGTCAAATCATGCAGCTACTAATTCCTGTATTTCTTGTAAACATGAACAGCTAAAACACTTCTATTATTGTCTCATAACAAAAGTGCTATAAAACAAAGAAAAACACTCTGTGTACATCAAATAACACTCACAGCAGAACTGCACTCAGATTTCGCTATACAATTCCTCAGTAAGTCTTGACCAAGCATGAGTGATAACCTACTCTCTCAGACTGTACAAGAATATAACATGTAAAAAAATGTACATTCTAGCTATCAGTTGAAACTAAGGAGGTCTGTTCATGTGGTGTTTGCCAGCTAAGGACTGTAAACTACTCTGCCTCTCATCCTCCGCTTCACCTGTGTCCTCCTACCCACTCTACCACGTATGCTGTTTCTCTGGGAAATCATTATCCTAGCCCTGGATTCTGAAACACTGACATGCTCCAAACAATAATTTAACCTCTCAATTATGGGCTACCCGGGACTCCAGGTATTTCTCGTATACAGCTGCCCACTTATAGACCCTTCTGATGCCTGCAACACCTGCAGGCCAGCTGGCATGTAAAAGTAATGCCAAAGTACATAATGCTTCTCTTTGGATACCTACTCATCATGCCATCAATATTCAAGCCCTGAAAACAATGAGGAATTTACCTAAATGGAGGTGCAGTAAACCTAGCAGAGATGCTTACATGTTCTCTTAATTTAGTTAATAGAAAGCCTGACCTGAATATGAAATAAAAGAAACTGTTTTGAGTGAAAATTATTAAGTTTGCCTGACTCTACTGGAAAAATTCAATGGAAAAAAAATTCTATAAAAAATAGTATCATCTGCAAACAAAGGAAACTTTTCATCGGTTTCTCTCCACAGCCAGAAGATGAGGAGCACAAAGGAGCCTGGAAAATCCACAGTGTTTAATAAACATCCTCAATGATTTTACTAAACCGCGATATAATATATTTTTAGTTGACTACAATAGAATCACTCACTCTTCCTCCTTGAAGAATCAGTTCATATGCTGAACTGAACCTTGCTTACCTCTCATTTATTATCAGCAAAACATAGAACACTTTAAAGAAGTTTTGGGTCTTTCCTTCTTGCCCCCTCAATCACTTCTTTAGAGAAGGCATTATTTTATTACAGAGATCTGGGTAATTTTCTAGATCTGGAATATATCAGTAGTACTATGCCAAGTTACAGACTTGTAGGAAGCAAATCTAAAGAGACTAAAGTAAAACCGTATTTTTCCCTCCTAATCTTCACACAATCTGACTTACAACACTCTTTGCTTATAAATCAAAGGGACCTTAAAAGTTACCTAGTTCCAACTCCCATGCCATGGGCAGAGACAGCTTCCACTAGACCAGGTTGCTCAAAGTCCCATTCCACCAAGCTAATTTTCATTTAAAAAATACAGTACATGTTAAAAAACGCTTTTAGACAGTGTGTGAATAGCAAATTCAACACCCATGAAACACACCATGAAACTTCTCAGAGAGCTCAAAGTCTTAGGCTAACTTTGTAAATATTGGTGTAAAACAAAATAAAAACCTTAACAGGTACAAAGCCAGTGAAAGCTAAATTAAATTCACAGAAATGTCTTTCTCGGGAGATTAGTGCTTTCACTGATGTTTCACAGATACTTCAGCAATAATCCCTTTACACGGGCATGCAGATTCAGTTTTACAGATAAAGTATCCTCCAAGAGCCTCAGCTTGAGGTTGTTTTTTCAGAAGCCAAAGGGCAGTATTTCATATTACTTCAACATAAGTAAGACAGTGATTAGCAACTGTCTTCATTTATACAGTTGCTGAGATATACACATTTTAGCTGCATCATGGGCTTACACATATTCCTTGGCATTTTCCCTTTTCTTCATATTGACTGCAGTCTGTTTGCCTTTTCTTTCATTTTTTACCCTGCCTTTTCCATCTGTTGGCTCTTTTATCTCCATCTAACTAATGAAGGTTTGCCCACTTCATTTCAGAAGTTTCAGCTATGACAGTTGTGCATACTCATTTCAAGCACTTCTTATTTATACCTATTCTGACTTAACTTGGCTGTGCAAGGACTTGGGACTAGAACAAGTCAGGAATTTATTGTCTAAAATGGCCTCTCCTAAAAATTATTCTCACAATAATTAAAGGATTAACATGAGATTCAGATAAAATGAATTTTCAAATAGATGTGATACTGTTCAGTTGTGTTTCTATTAAACTAGTTTCCTAACAACACTAGCCTATTCAGAATATTTGGATTTATTACACCAGAACTATGTTAAAAGCACCACACAAGACTCTCATATTTATTGCATGTAACTTGCCATGGAGGTCAGCCTATACAGGTTACCTCATGTGTTACTTTGAATAAAGATATCAGCTGTATCAGTAGGGCCAGTTTTAGCAAGTCTGTATGAAAAAAAATAGCTCAAACATCTGCAAATATGGAGAAAGTTAAGAAATTGTATTTAGGAAATACAGTGTGCTACCCCTGTTATTGGGAACCTACATTGCTTTTAATGTGCAGGAATAAGGGATGCTAAAACATTTCGTATATTACGGAAGATTAGCTGTACTATTTTTGTCTAACAGTAAAATAGAAAAGCACATTTATGTTTAGAAACAGAACTAAGCCATATGTATTCTCTACACACACATAATTAAGACAATACCAAATTTAGGTAATCACAGGCATATTAGGTCATTTACGATAGAGTTCTTCGTTTCTTTACCAAGGGCACTTCCTATGTGAAAAGAATTATATCAGACTGCAAATACAATCTATCATTTAATTCATTCTCTTATTCCATATGGTTTGATCATAACATCAGAACACCTATTTCTTTTATAAAGGTCCTTTACATTTTATGTCTTCACTTTCTTTTTATATTTTACTGTATCAAATCTTAGTGATTGGTTACTTTGTTCTCAGTCCCATTGGGCCTGTTATCTGTAATTAAATATAAGCCTCCTTGTTATTAGTAGTGTGCTGATGGATTGTTGCTTACCTACCAGGCAGCACTTAGAGAAATGGAGGTCCTTGAAAGCAAACAGCATCAGAGCATAAATCAGCTAGAATGAAGACAGAAGTGAATATAGATTTTTGTGGTAGGAACGCTCAGGAGATTGTTCTTTGAAGTCCACAGATTGGAGATTACATTCATATTGATTTATCGTCAGACATTTATTGATCATTGGCTAAATGACTCTACAGATAAACATATGTATCTTTCCACTTCTGCCTCTAAACCTCATCTTACTGATGATGCAAAACTAAAAGCATAATCCTCTCAAACCTAAAATGTTGGTTAAATGCTGCATGAAAGCCTGTGCAATACAATGGGTCTGAAACAAATCACAAAACCGCACCTCGCCTTCTACTCCCATTAGAACAAATGAAAAACCATTTAAAATATTCCAGATTTATTTTCAACCTTTTAAGTAAACTCTTCTAAGACTATCCCTGGAATTCTGAAATCGCGTTACTACATTTCTTGTAACATCACAAACACATTAAAAAAAAGAAAGGGAATAAACCCCTACAAATTTACAGCTACTTCCAATTTTCAAACTACAGGACATTGCTGTGAAGAATTGATATCATAGACAACGGACAACCTGATGAGTAGGACCTGTCAGCAAATTCCTAAAATTATTTTCAGCTAGTCTTATAAATTCACACCCTGTAGTATCATAGAACAGATCTTATATTCTATGGAGCTGAGAGGCAGTTTACTATAGTTCACTACTGAAACTGTTTTTACTTAGGGTCAGATTTTTTTCTGGTTTTTTTTTCAGGAACACTTTTCTTCCATTTGCATGTTGCACTTAGAAATATGAAATTCAAATGCGATCACACTACAGATCTATTTTCGCAACACATGTAAATCTAGCATTTCAGAGCTACAAGTCTCCAACTTAGTCAAACTTACTCTTCAGTGTCGTCTGCCATTTGCAACACATTGATTTGGTGAAATCCCTACGATGCTGCACTCACTTTGTTCTTGTAGTTACTCAAGAGCAACCAAAGCACCAGCAAAGTTAATGACAATTACCTGATTATAAGCTCCCATAAGCCAAAATTAAGCGGAGAAGGAATACGCAAAGGAAGAACTAGTTAAACACAGAGATGAAACCAGCAACCATGCAGTGAACTGCCAGCCTAGTTCTAATGAGCTCATCAGTTTTGCTATCAGCAAAGATTTTCACATGCTAATAATCAGAGAGGGTCACCTGAGCTCAGCTTTTGCTAATCAACACTCTTTCTCATCCAGACTGGAAACTGCTATGCAGACACTTAGCACTCTCACCGGTTACTCATGCCCCAGCAGTTTCCTCCTCCCCAGCAGCAAAACATTTGGTGAGAAGAGAGATTAGAAACCTCTGCAAGTTTGCGGCACTCTCCCACCCTATCCCTTTCCAAAGCTGATTGGTATGAGTGCCTGAATATAATCACTCCACCTTAAAAAATGCAGGACAAACCCATTAGAAATGTTTTCTACTTAATACACGGTCTCTCTGACAAGGAGTTTTTGGTTGTCATATGCCATGGTAATTTTTCCCAGATCACTGAGGAACTCCTTTGAAACCTGTTGCTGGAAGAAAATCCCTTGCCCTTCTCCAAGCCATCTGGTCTTCTGATATTTCTCTCTCTCGCTGCTACAGACTGTAATTAGTCCCAGCTGAACAGGTAGCTAATCTCCTTTAAGAGCCAGAATCACATGGGGCATATATATTTCATTGCAGAGCATGGGCCAATATTTACAGATTAAAAGGAGTTTTCTATTATGTTCCTTTCCTTGTCTTCAGAATCCACACAAATAAGATTGGATTGGAAGTTCAGAGGTAGGAAAAGTATTCACCACATTTTATAATACAGGTAGAAATTAAGAAAACACATATTATTAATTCAAAATTCAAATTGACAGGTACTAGAGCTGTCCCACTGCAAAAATAAATAATTAATTGAGAAGATAAAATACTTATTTGCAAATAGCAAGTATTGGCTTTGTAGAAAATGGTGTCAGAAGCCAAAGGTTAGAATTTACTGCCACAAAGAAGATTTCAAATTAGGAAGTGTTAAGTCAAAGAAATTGTGCCAAGTTGGAACTCTGAAAATGCACCTACTGATATTTAAGGTTAATTTATGTATAATACCCCACTAGAATGAAAATGTCTGGGTAACTATATTATCAGAAATTATTTTAGAGAGCTGCAGAAAATGAAATACTGAAAAATAATGAGCACTTTGGAATAGAAAAGCCTATTGCTTATACTTTATTTTATGAAAAGAAAAAGAAAAGAAAACTAACGAGACAGTATAAAACTGTATTTTCATTTCATGGTTATAGCACCAGTGAAATGTCTAAACCAAAACAAATATTGTTCATTATTTATGTTGTTATGAGAAGCCAGCAACAAACTTGACTTATAAGAGTTAATGCAAATTGCTCTTACCACATCCATACATTCATACTACTAAAGTGTGGAAAACTCATAATGAATAATGTGACTTTTTTTCATATTTACTTCACTACCGCCTTGAGGTTATAACATATAGCAATTTGAGTAGAAAAAGGAAAAGAAGAGATGGAATCCTGAGGGAGGAAACAAATGTAGACTGCAGGAATTTTCTGCTTAACAATGACTGGCCTACACTCATCCGTATGCTTTACCCTACTTCTTCCCTCTGTCCATAAGAGCACGCACATATTTTGAACACTTTGAGTTGAATTTCATGTTATTTATGGTGTAATTACCGTGATCTATGGTAGAGACTTACAGACTCTTGGGTAGCCCCCTGCCATTCTCAGACTGGCAATACTGAGTCTGCAGAGGCAAAATGAATGAAACACAGCAAACGCCTTGGAAAACAATGCTGTGCCATCACCTAGGATAAATAAGACCTGTTTTTTTGGTGGCTGGCACACAGCCTTCTTCACTGACGGCTTCAAACACGACCATCACTCAGAGGCATCTGAATGAAACACTCTAGATTGATGCTATGAGTGCACAGTGCTCATTTGGGTCGATAATGGCACTGCGCTGCCTTGGGCACGTCTGCTATTCTACAGTGTACCAAGGCTCACACAACCCTAGCTGGAACTAAACCCCCTGCCCAAAAAACTCACTTGTATTAAATGTTGCTATTGAGACTCACAAAGAATAACACAGCACTACATATGGCAGGAAGGGGTGTTTGATGAAAATACTGATTGGCAGTCATGTGTCCCTAGTTCTGCTCCTGATTTTGCAGCTGACCTGCAGTGTGAGACAAAACGAACCATTTTTATCACTTTGTGCCTTTATTTACCTATCCAATAGATAAGGCAACTGAAACATGCTTTTTCTTTGAAAGCAATCAGAGATGGATGTGGGAACAGCAAAATATATACAATGAGATTAAGAAACCTCAAGCACAAAAGGCCCTGATGAATGCCTTTCTAAATAAAGGTCTTGATATCATTTCTTCATCCCTCTAAATAACTGTAATAAAAATAACGTAATTCTTCTTTAGAATTTGGTGATACCATTTGGTCCTGCAATTTTTGTGAAGATCTGAATAGAATCATGTGAATTCTGCATTTGACAAAATGAGGCCAATAACTACCAATCAATCAATTCTTCTCAGATTTTCTACAACAGAACATTAGACATGGAAATAGGGACTAATACTTGTAAGTGGGTAAGACAAAATGATTTTACTGAAGGCCTCCTAGGCAAAATTTAACAAACAGCTATACCTGAAAATGTGTTTCATATTGGGGAAAATGTTTGTGTTGTAAGCACTGCTCTTTTACAGTCAAGTTTATACCCCATGTGCTGTCATGTGGATAAGTAGTTTTCTCAGCCTTAATTTCTTATTTTCCCTTCTTATTTGAATAACAGCTGGGAATGCTGGCATATTATAAACTGCCAATCTCTTCAGAAGCTGCACTTACAAGCATTAAGTAAACATCAGTTATTAAAATTAAGTCTTCAACATGCTGAGAAGCATGCATTTTTATCTCAGATTACAAGTAAATGTGTTAAAAATGAGGATGATGTGCTCCTTTCCTGCCTACCCCTCCTATTAAGTGTAAAATGCACTGATTACAGTAGTTCAAGCTATCCATCCCATTGTGATGATCAGAACAGTTTCTTGTGACAAAGAAATACATCCGGACAAAAGACGGCTTTTTGTAAGGTATCTTTTTCATTCTACAGGATTTACACTGCAGTAATGTCTTATATAAATAGCTTTGCCATATAAATACCTGCGATGAAATGCTTTGGAGTTGGCACCAAGATACCTTTGTGGAGGGGAAAGCCATACTAATAGAAGCTATTTTTAACACCTTGAAAAAGTTTATGATTAAGAAGATACACAAAGCAAGAATAGGAGCTGAATGTGATTGAAGTATAGTAAAGATAAAAGGAACAAAGCCAAGTTTAGGTGGATAAACTACAGAATAACATCTCTAAATTAGTGAAGGTGAAGGAAAAAGTGAGTGGGATATGACTCTCCATCATGTCCTGGGATTAGAAGGGAGTCTGACCAAAATTAAAGAAGGAAATGTAAGTAATCTAGCTATAATCAGTCAAGGGGTATTAAGTGAATGGATTGCCAGTCTCATTTGTTCAACAAAGAGATTAATCTCTGAATAAAGCAATTCTGCAAGAAAATTGTTAGAAAGAACCAGGTTTTGGCTCCTACACTCTAACATCAGAGGAACATCACAGATGTGTTCCCACATCTCATCGTCATACACTGAAAGACTGGCCCCAGGATCATATTAAAGGCATAGAAAACACTGTTGAGGCCAGTTCTCCTTCTGTTTCCGGGTAGTACTGTGTTGGGTTGACCCTGAGTTGATGGACAGTCTTTAAGACCAATTACGCTTCTCACAATTTACATATTTAAACCGCACGGAAAGGCGGGACTTCCCCTTTTTGGTCGGAGCTCGCCTGCTGGAAGGTGGGGAGGCTCCGAGCCTCCCGGCCCCGCTGGGCCGGGCCGGGGCCACTGCCCCTTTCCCCCTTTCCCATCGCTGCGGCACGGACCCTGGGTCACTGAGGGGGACTGTCCCAGAGCCGCAGGCAGCTAAAACCAGCCATGGACTGCTCACAGCTAAACCCATCCAGCGCGGCTTCTGGGGACAGGCGGGTCCCTCTCCTCTCCATGCGGAGCCGGCGGAGCCAGCGGGAGCCGGCAGAGCCTCCTGTCTGCAGCCAGCACACTCCGTGCTGAACTGAAGAGGACACCACGCAGCCAGCAGCACAGAGGGAGCGAGGCTTTCCCCACCGTAAAGCCCGAACAAGAACACCCTTCAACATGGCGGCTTCAGAGTCAGAGAGAAAGAGAAGTGAGTCACGTGGGACGGAGCTGAGCATGGCGACAGGAGAAAAGAGGGCGGTGCCGCGATTCTGGCGCGCAGCTTAAAAGAAACCTTCTTGCATGCCGTGGTAAGAAACTGTAATACCACAAACTGTTTGTCTCTTTAATCCATTTGAAGAACATGGGGGGGGGGGGTGGAGAATCAACGTGTGCCTATGAAGTTTGTGAAGAGTGCCTATGCCAGGCTATATAGAAGCAGTGAGAGGCTGTTAGAGACTTGTGGCGAAGAAAAGCCTCTGTGTGCAGGCCAAAATAACTTATCCTTAAAAAGATGAATAACCCCATGTGATGGCCCATGTTCTGTAGTGTGAAAGAACTGTGAAATTCTTCATGGGAGAGATGTTCTACACATAGCAGACTGTTTGTTTCCGGGCGAGTCTGCTATTGGTGGCAGTTTGGGAACCACGTGCAACTGAAGGAAAACCCTTTTTTCCTTAAGCATAAGAGAGAGACTTTTCAAGAACTGCAACACTGACTAACATCCCATGTTCTGTTATCCCTTGTGTGAGCTGGATAAAAGGAGAGAAGTGCTGGAAAGAAGGGGGGGGGGGGGGGGGAAATTTACTTTAATTTTGTTTTGTTGTTTTCTCTTTACTTTTAATTCTGTTAGTAATAAAGCTCTTTCATTGTACTGCAACTGTTTAAGGTTTGTGGCCTGCTTTGCTTTTCTCCTAATTCTTATCTCACAGAAGGAAAATAAGTAAATAATGAATGTTTTGAATCAAAACCACTACAAGTACTTTACATATATACACGTATAGCAGTATTACATATATAGCAGTAGTATGTATATGTAATAAATAGAAACTGGCAGTATTCATTGTGAAAGGCAAGAACACATTTGTAGCCTTATAAAGCCACAGCCCTATTTTTTTACCTGCTTTATATGATGTGCTTCAAAAACTGCCAATCCTTCCTTGGTCAGCATTTGTGCTTCAAAGCATTGCCCAAAATAACAGAAAAATAGGCAGCTGCATTGTAGGTTTGCCTCAATACAACTTGCTTTATCCAGTAGCTTTCTCTTCTGTATTCCTTTTGGTTTTATTTTTTCTTCTTCCCCAACACATGTACAAAGTGAATCTGATGCCTGGTGCATGTGGTACAGCTGAAAGTCTTGTTATGCCTCAAGAAAACCTTGTTGATCAATATCAGGTCTATGTAACTTACCGTGCATTCTTTGATCCTTCTCAACTGGTTATTAAAAAACCATGTCCCTGTGTTAGTCATCTACACACTGCATTGCTGGGTTTGAGCTCTCCAATAGTGATACAGGCACACAGAGATAGCGTCGAAAGAGAAATATAATTCCATCTGGACAAACAACACTGATTGACAGAGTTATTTTTAAGAACACTTATCACTTAGGTTTTCATGTGTAAAATGAGATAACAGATCTTTTCATTTTTTTTTAACTAACACTCTCCAAGTCCAAGGACACTATGTTTCACCAAGAATTCTTGAGTGGTGTATTTGCACTGTGATTATTCACAATAATTCATGGTTTTGTCAGCTATGCATTGCAGAGTATATATGAACAAGAGTCAGATGATGGAGTATGAGTAAAAGTAAAAATATTATATTTATCTTGAGAGTTTTCACTAGATATGTTTGCTAGCACATTCATACTGGAAACAGAAGACATTAAGGATGAGCTAGAAGCTCTCTATATTTTACTGATCCAACACGGGGTGAATGAGAATCTGGCCCTGCAAGTGCTGCACAGTGAGTGAAGTGCTATTAACACCAGACACATTTCTACACAATACACGAGAAGCTATCAATCAGAAAGTGCTAAAGAAACAGCGTACATAATTTTCACTGTAACTTTTTCCCCCTACTTCCTTCAAGTAGGAAATCCTTCTCAGGTGGGCAAGTGAATTTTAATTTTCCACCTAACAATAAATCTGCATCTAAAAACAGGATAACAAGTCCTGTTATGGTTTTGACATTTATTTGAATAGTAATGTGATTCCAATTCATTACCAAGCCAACCTCAGTCATCTAAAGCTGATGTTTCTATAAACTTCATATTTGCTAACGGTACTCCAGAGTACCTGTGGAGCTCCTTGGAGTTAGCTGCTGTAAAAAAAACTCCAAAAACAAACAAGCAAGAAAATCAACCCAAGAAAGAAATGCCCCCAAAACTAAAAAATCCCTTTATTCTAAAGAACGTATGTTGCAAACAGAGTAAGAAAAGCAACAAAAAACCCCTCCAGCTAAACTGTTGTGAATAGTTTATATTGTGAGTTTCCTGATCAGCTAGGAAGGAAGATAAATCTTATGACTCCTCCAGAGTCACTGATCATTCCTACCTTTCATTGAATGAACAGAAAAATATATTTATTTATATGTATTTTAAGTCTGTCAACTGGAGAGCCTCCTAAAAATCAGCATTTAATGGAGAGACATTTGAGGACAACCTGAGTAACTATATCAAACTGAAGAATAAAGTTCAGAATATATCTGATATATGTTATCTCATCAGATATACTGTGAATCACTTATAAAAGAAACCTTCACATTGCTGCTAGGATATTTTCTAGCAAACATTCACCAGCTCTGACATAATTTTTGTAAATACTTCTAATTCATATGAAGACAGTATATGAAATCACTGTAGATATTGTTGTTTATTTTTAATTTTCTATGGGTTATAAAACACACACTTAGAACTAAATGCCAATCGTTTCCTCTTCAATGTTGCTGAACAAGATATCAGATTCCTAATGAGGAAAAACCAGAACATCAGTTTGTTATGCATCTTATTCATGAGTACATCCAGAAAGGCTGAATAGATGACTGACTGTAATAAGGAATAGCTAATGATACACAGCACAGTAGACATTTTTCATTATACATCACTTCTCTCCAGTCACCAAAAGTATGGATTAGCAATGAAGCTGGGAAAAGGAACACACCTGACATTTTGGTGCTTCAGTCAGCTCATACAAATGAGCTAATTTTCAATACATTGTTGCAAACTCAACAGAACTTCCTGAACATCTTATCTTTTCAAATTAGAGATACAGGGAGCAAAATTATAGATTCCCCTCTTGAGCATTTAGTTGTCAAAAATAAAAGGCAATGAAAAATACATATATATGTATCACTCGAGTGAAATATGATGAACGAAGGAAAAGGACACCACTAAGAAACACATTCGCTGTTAATGACTCTAATTTCTGTTTCTGATTTTTTGCCTCTTACAGTCCTAACAAAGGCCCTGCCATAGTACAGAAACACTTCCAGGAAAATGGGAAAACCAGTGAAGTGAGTTTGTTTATTTTTAACCTGTGTGAAAGAAAAGCATGTTTGCATAAAGTGATGTATCCAGGCTTGCATTTCTGAGAGAGTTTTTCCTATCACAGAATTTGACTGAGTTTTAATGTATGTTTATAAATTATCATGACCACGAGAAGACTCACTCCTTTTCTAACCTTGAAAAGAAGTTACATCTCAGCTACAGTGATTGTTCTAATATAGTGAGGTGAGTATTCCTAAATATGAAAGTTTAGAGACAAACTGCTGGTACTAAATATGCAAAAGGGTTCCTTAACCATGTACCTCTGCCCCATCCTACCTGTCAGAGACCTTTTTTCCTTTCTGCCCTCACATCAAATATGACCATTGTCAAATGCACAATAGGCACAGGGTCATGCAATCTTTTCTTTGCTGACCTTTGCAAAACTGCTTTATAGTCTCTCATAGGAGACTGAAATTAGTCCACTGGGAAAGAGAGATATCTGGGGTCTGAATATACTTTCCTTCCTGCAGAAAGCATGTTGTATAACTGTGTGAGTAGTACTTCAAAAGGAGATGGTTGTCTTTTCTTCCACTCTCTTATTACTACAACCAGAGCTTGAAAGTTTCATTATTCCACATATTTCTGAGGTATGTTTTATTTGAACAGATTCTCAAGGAAATACCTGTAAATGGAAATCTTATGACTGAGAAAGAAATCATAGAAATTTTGTGGTTCCAGTCAGAACTCTTTTTTTTTTCTCTCACAGCACACCAAATTATAACAAAAATAAGCGGTTTCAGCCTTCTTATGTAAGGGTTGATGCACCTAACAGAAAAATAATTCTATTCAGGCATAAAAAAAATTATTAGAATCTTAATTGAATAGCAAGCTGTTAAAAATTATTTCATGTAGTGTTCTAAATGAAAAATAGCATCAATACATTATTCTATTAATTCTTTCATTTGAGAAACATGCTTCATCCATAGATATAAGAAGCAGGAAAGAAAACAATGTAAAGTTTTGGAGTAAAGATCTTGCACATAGCCAGAAACACTACTGAGGATGATACACTTGCTTGCTGTTTTGGAATGACTGATTAGAAAGCTGTGTAGAGTAAACTTCTGTAGAAGCTAAAGAGTAAGAGACCAAACATCAGATTTTCATACCTCCAAACTGATGGTGAGGTGAGATTTGACAAAATTTAATATCTCTGAGCAGTGGGGTTGATGTCTCATTAATTCTGTTTTACTGCATAATGATGCTTTGGGATTAGCAAGTATGGTTTGTCATGCAACTTTAAAAATATACAAACCTGTACAGCTTTATTTTCTGTTCTAGCCTCTCTTTTCTCTACATGTAATACCTTTGAGAACTCTGTTAATGTTCTAATACATTTTTGATGAAGAATAACAAACTGTTAAATCACACATTAATTATATTACTACATCCTTAATGTAATGAATAAATAAAATCTTAAAATGTAAAAAGCTGTTACTATGAGTAGAAAGTTACCAAAACATGGCTGATAAGTAAAAAAGACGCCATCCATATACCAGAGTTTATCTACTGACGTGATTACTGTGTAGCTACTAAATAAACAGTAACTGTCCGTGGTTTCAGGAATATACAAGCTTAACTCTGTAACAGACATAAAAAGCCAAGGGAATATCATGAGATACTGCATCAAGATACAGCTGTCAGATGTATATTGAAATTATCATAATTTTCTAAATATGCCAATGTAGGTCAGGAGGCAGTTTTTGTTTTTTTTTTAATGTACACGTACAACAATCAAGAAAAGGAGAACCCAAAACCAGAACCTGAGATCCAGCTTCCTTCTAAAGTCAGGACCTTAAAACCATCTCTCTTACGAATGCTACAAACCACGTCTATTCCTACTTGCCAAACTAAAACCTTGAAACACAGATCCCTAGGAAAACACAAGTATTAGCTTTAATCTAAATCTTGACCATAAACCTGCAACCTAATTTTCAAAGTTCAGTTCTCTGTCCTAAGCAGCCTTTAAATTGATTTCATAAGTGTCAAACTTTGCAATCAGAAAGCCAAAGGAGGTAAACCTGCTCTGCATATCTGAAAGGCAGACTTGGCAAGCCCGGCATGAGAATAAGGGTTTCCTTCATGGTGGACTCTACTTTGGGCTAGTATTCAAAGTCAGCTGAAATCTTCACTGGGGATTCATAGGCACAACACTGTCCAAGATAGATATTAGAGACATTATTGTGCCTTCTAATTAAACTACTGGGTAAAACTCAAAGTTATTTCCTAATACTGCTTATGTATCTGATTCCAAACAACCACATCAGCAGGCATCTGTTTTTTCTCTGTAAGAAGTCTTCTTTAATGTTTTTTAAGGTTCTTAAGATCACAAGCAATTTTTTGAGTTCTCCTCAATGAATTATTGCTGCTAATGAAAGAGTCAATGGGAGCTAACTGTATTAAAATGGCAAACTGCATTTAGTGACAATGAACTGCTTTAAAAAAACGCCATTAGACCTTATAAGAAAGTGTGGTCATACTTGTAACATTCAAACCTCAAAATCTTCATTGCAGCAGGTAGTCCAGGCTTAGGCAAAAGTGGGCAGTGTCCAGCTTCTCAGTGTCAGCCCAAGGGTCATGAACTGCAGCTTCTCAAAGAAACAGGGTTCCAAATTTCACCTGCTTGAAATGAGGACAAGTTCTTTGGGAAAGAGGATATACTTTTCCATCATGCTTATAGATGTATCTGCTAAAAACTAAATGCATGAGCATTAACCTCAGCTTGAGAGAAATTTTCATAGTCAGGAGTGGTCAAGCTCTGTGAAAATTTCCCATCCTTGTCAAGAGGAAGAAACACCTTGCAATGATCTACCTATGCCTGATCATAACTGAGAGAAAAGGACCATAGGTTGCTTCAGGTGGGATTTAAACATAAGCTGGACTGTCAAATCAATTGAAATTTGACCCTCTTGGAGGAATTTTTCTTTCCCTCCCTGTTTGCAATACTCTTTGGCAATAGATTTTCTTTTATATATATACTCATATACATATATATATGTATATACAGGGAATACCTGCATAATCTAAAAGTAATAGTAATTAACACATATTTTTTTCCATCAGAGAAACTGGCCAGATACATATATCTTGGGTATGAACTGTTGAGAGCATAGAAACAGGGAGAAGAAAATTGATCATTTTTTCTTTAGCAACATTTTCATAAGGCAGTGAACCTCTGTCATTAAACAACCCTGCATAGTTAACAGGAATACAGAATCATTACAGACCATCTTTGTGCACAAGAGCTTCTCCATAGAGCTAAGGTCAGCTAAGCCATAACCTGTATCTATGTAGTTCTTTTTCTGTCATAAGCTAGTGAAGATGCAGCTCAAGAGATAAGAGAAAGAAGAGTAGTTTCTGCCTCTGAAAAAAGGAGGGAGTGATAGCAAACACAATAAAAGTAGTATGCAAATAGTAACATGATGAGTATGAAGAGCATCAAAGGAAAAGCTGTGATTCACAGCTTTGACCTGGAACAATTTTGCAGCCTAAGTGACAAATATTTAGTTAGTCCATTGTATAGTGTCACCTTCAGTGTTGAAATATTTTCACTGTTTCAATTTCTGGCAGTTTCTTAAAATATTAATCCAACTCTTTTCTCTGCCTCCCCTTACCCAGTCCTGATTACAGTCAAACTATCCCAGCTATGGGGATAGCTCTGGATCTGCACTTCAATTTCCACTCAGATCACCAGTCAGCGCTTTGCAGCCTGCCAAGAAAAGGCACCTGCAGAGGTGCTCTGCAACAGTGATATGGCTTTAGTTGGTAGATTTCAGTCTTTCTTATATTTTCTATGGTTAGCAGATTGTTATGGCTCATTGCCATTCCTGGTATATTGTATAGCCTGTACAGACTACTTGGAGCTGTTCAGCATTGGCTTTTGCAGATATTCATCCCTCAGATATAATATATAGAAAGGATTGTAACAATTTTGGAAGGATTGTCCTTGCATCAACTTTGTGTGCAAAATGTGGCACCACCAGCAAACACAGGCCTATAGCGCCCTGTGCATCTTTGGCCACCATCACACTCATAAAGGCTGTTCCAGAGCTGACTCCACTGAAGGCACACCAGGCCCCCCACTTGATGTGGCTGGATTGTGGGTCACACATACATTGCACTGTATTTGTACGTTTCATCCCACAGTTCAGATTGCTCCTCTCTTTTTAATTTTATGCATGCAAGATGAAAGGGTTCTTGAACACTAGATAAATCTTGTGCCTGACTGAAGAGAAAGGGCAAAAAGAGATTATAAATTACATTTTCTAGTTTTCCAATCTGCTTACCAGATTCTTCTTTTTTAGCATGTGCAAGTAGAAAGAGCCTATTGGGTCAACTAGCTTATAATTAATTATTGATTAGATATTACAGCCATATGCTGAGACTCGATTGGAAACCAAAGGACTTCCTTGGTTCTTGTGTTAGCATTTATTAAATATGCATTATTAATCTGAATTATGTTGTGTTCAAATGTAAGCCCTTAGAGCAAAGATAATGATCACAGCATTAGTATTTGTAACACAGAATTGATTTTCCAGCTTCACCAAATTAGCTGAAATATGGGATAAGCTGCAGATGTTGAAGAATGAATGTTACTAGAGTAAGTTGGCACACTTAGTTTTTTCTATGTACCCCAATAAAATAAATAAAAAACAAACCTAAACTTAATTTGTTCCCCTAAATAGTGCAGGCATAAACAACATCTAGAGGTCTTTAAAAAATAATTAAGAAACCTTATTCATACATCATGGTTCACACATTTTTGTTCTACACACAAGCCTTGCAACATCCAAAAAAATTAACTTTAGTTTTCCATATGCAGCTATTTCACAGAAAACTGGTAAAAATTCTGTGAAGTAACTGGTTCGATATTTCACTATATATTTTGAAATAAATTATTTTCTTCTTCTTGTGACTAAATATATTTATGTAGTAAAGAAACAAGAGTGATTAAATTAAATATATGACAATATTTATGATAGTTGTTTGAGCACATCTTGAAACCTGACCATGAAATTTGTACTTTAGTAACAATCTTAAAGAAAAAAAGCAAGAAACCAAAAACTGACCCAGTGGTGTGAAGGATCAATGTTAGTTATTACATAACAACATTATAGGATAATTTAATGCATTTGATAGCACTTCTATCTAATGACTAGTTTACCATTTCTCTATAGCCAAAATGGTCTGTGATTTGCATGGAGAATTTTCACATTTATATTCATATTGCTTTCACTCAGCAACAAGAATTCAAAAAGAAATGTACTGACATGGTTATAAGCTTCACAAAAATTTCTAGGGTCCTGGGTGGGAGATACAGGATGTGAAAATACCCTTCTGTCTGCTTTTTTCTTTGTAATACTTCAAAATTATGGTTAAAAGCAGAGAAGAAAGAGGAAGTGGATTTATTCTCTGGTAATTATGCAGTATGCAGTTTCTCTGACAAGGCTCAGCAGTGCTTGGAAGGGATAGGGAGTTCAAGAACAGGCTTTTGCCTCATGATTTAAAACTCCAGGAAAAAAAAAAAAACAGTTAAAGTTTATTTCACTATTTTGTTGTTGTGGGATTTTTTGTTTTGCCACAGACAGAGGCTGGTGTTTCATTTACATTATGGCTACTAAACCTGAAATATAAAGGGAATTTTGTAACAGAGAAGACAGTGGATACTTGGAGTTCAGTTGTTCGTTATACCTACTAACCTACTTACCACTTTGCATGAATAAAATATTGGCACAAAACAACAATGACAACAAAACCCCATCACTTTTGGGTATACTTGTATTTAGAATTTAAATAAGGACAAGAGCTTAATACTGTTTTGATGTTTGATTGCACTAAGGGAGAAAAGGAATATTAAACTGAGTGCAGCAGGTTTAATACATATCTGTATGAATACATGCCCACACACACAAATTACAAATAAAGAGCAGACTAGGGAAAGAAAACACATTTTTCTATTACAGTTAACACTGGTTTTATAGTCACTGCTCATTTTATGTCTGCATTGTACTTTTGTTGTTTAACTCTCCCTTTGCTACAATTATGTTTAAGCTCAGGTATATTTACTTTCTATCTCTACTCAAAAAGTTGGTAAGAATTAATTTACAGCTGCACTAGTCAGAACATGAAAAGAAATAAAAAAGGAACTTGATGCAGTGTATGCTCAAAAAAGAAATTAAATGCATTTTGATCTTTAAGGTGGAAATCAATTTATGAGAATGTTTTCCCCCGTTTGTATCCGTAAGAATTAACAGGTATTATGTTATATACTGAAGACCCTACCTATTCTTATCCAAATAAAATACAACATGATTTTCAGCAAACAAGGATGTAAATAAACAACCTGAAATATAAAAATTAGAAATTTTTTTGTAATAGGCTGCACCCTGTTGGTTCACATCTTCCAAATTCAGCCAAATTATTTTAAAGGTAAAACCACCTTTCGCATACCTACAATTATTTCATCACATATCATGAAGACTTCATTTCTGATTTAAAGCTAATACAATGGTATACAACAGATTATTAAACTTATTCTCCCATATTATTGCTTAAGTGACAACTACGTTTTATTTAAATAAAGAAGTTACTACCATTTCCATTGTAATATATCATAAAATTGATTTCTTTATTATCTTTTTAATATACCTGCAGTTTAACACGTTCCAGCAATGGAAATGCATGTATTTGTTTTCACAAATTTTTTGCATGGGGAATGAACTGTTTGAAGAGCACAAAACTGAAATTACATTTTAAGGTGAAAAAAAGAGTTTTTGAGCTTTCTTACCCTAACCTCCACAACAAAAAGCCCACGAATACTCTGAACAGACTTCATATAGGTGCATGTGTGGTCTGGATATATTTGTACACTGTATTAACCAGGGGGTTCCCATGTGTGCACGTACTATGCCATAGCACTAAGCCTTCAGTATAAATAGGAACATGAATGTTTTCTGTCTTGTTTCTCTCAAGAGGTTAATCCAGCAGTATCAGCTTAACAGTTTAGCAATACTCATATTGGATCATAGAGCAGCAGCAAAAGGAAAAAGGGAGAAGATGTTGAGTGACAAAAGGAGGCAAGATAAGGCAAGAAAAATTATGGCTCCAAAATTACTGTTCAATCATTTGACAAGTTATTCCCAGGTACCCAGACAGCATTGGAATGACTAGTGGGAGCAAGCATGATGGAAGCTGTGCCTTAGCTGATGTAAAGATTCACAGCATTTTTGAGGTTAATAGAACATGTGGGAATTTACTCCTAGGTCTTTGATAAAGTTTGGATGAAAGGCAGAATTTCCATTTTCAAGGAAAAATAAAAATCTATTTTTCATTCTGATTTAAAAAAGAAAATCAACAGCTTGTGTTTCCTGTAAAATGAAAGCCTTTTGAAAATCCATCTACTGGAGGAAGGAAGGAGAAAATGCATAAAGATATGTAAATAAATAAATGGAAAAGTTGTTGCTGGGTTGGATAACTAAATGTATTACATACCTGAAGGTGGCTGTCCCCAGCTACTTTGGGGAAAAGCAACATTCCTTTATACAGTCCACAAGAGATGTTCACGCACTTTTTATTAGTAGAGACAACAATGAGAGCTGGGTATTGCTCTGTTTAAAGCTTCCTCTGAAGAATTTTGTTCTCATCTCAGTGCAGGCAGACTCCAGTCCCATGGGTCTGTGGAACAACTAACCACCACCTACCTCTGCTACCTCCCCTGTCCTTCAGATACATTCCTCCTCAGAGCCTGTGCTCCTGTGCTTCGAGGTGCAGCCTAGCCCACAGAGATTAATTCACTTTAGCATTGCTAAATGACTAAAATGTTATAGATTTTTTCCAATGCTTTACTTTATAAAGTAGGGAAAACAAATATTTCTGATTTGATTTGGCTGCAAGACCTACAGTTTCCTGTGCTCAGTTGTTAACTAGGGTCGTACCTACCTATTGAGTATTGCGCTTGGAGATAATGAGGGGATGCTTTGTGATATTTTTTCATTGCTGTCACCCATCATGATTGCTTAAATCTAATTGCAAAGTAAATGAATTGGTGCAGTCCCTATGCCATTACTCAGGCAGAGGGTGACTGCTAGCCCATGTGCAGGCTTTGCAACCTCCAGATGCTGAAACCAAATAAGAAGGAAGACTTAAGTTGCAGTCATTATAACCCTGAATGAAGTCTTTCGATTTCTCCTTTTATAATCTGAGTTTCATTCCTAGGCCTGTATGACCCACTTATTTCAGACGACACTTACTCAATACCTAGGTCCCATAATGAGTGAATTTATTATGGCAATTAATTATTAATAAATATACACTTAGGACAGGGATGCATTCTAACAAAAATAAAGAGAGACTACATGGAAACTGTGCCTTGAAACATATAAGCAGGTAATTTAAAATTTTATTTTAAGATTGCCCAGAATTAGTTTGTAGTATAGAAAAGATCATTCCTGTAAGCTAAGCTTAGCAGCTTAAACATATTTTACCTAGAGTGTGAAAATAAAAGAAAAATTATACACCTCAAGAGTGAGCAACCTTGGAAACAAGATGAAGAATATAAGTGGTAGTTTTCTGTCATTAGATCTCCTTAAGAACCATTAGAGAAATGTCTTTTTGGGAACACATTGTATGTTCTGTCACATCTCCTCCGATTACAATTACTTGTGTTAATATTTCTGTATATGATATATATATTTCATTGCTCATCATTCAAGAAAGGTATTATAAGCATGAGTGATTACATTTTGTATTTCAGTATAAGAACACTTAGAGTCTTCTAGAAGCTTTAGCACAGTCCCTCTGATTCACAAGGTCCCTATGAAACTACTTTAATAGATAGATGAAATTGGAAATGTGTCTTGTATGCCTATCTTGTTAAGTTGCTATGAGCTGCTTTAGTCTTGCCTATCCCAGAAGCTAATTTTCACTTCTAATTCCAGGAAAAGATCTCTGATATACAGTAACAATTACGTGGATGTAAACATCAAAGCAAAAATTTCTACAAATACAGCCAAGAAAACTTCATCCAGAAAAAATGTCAGTGTTAGTGTTTGCTAGTAAACAGTCTCCTAAGAGATCCAAAAGCTCCTTCCTCCTGCCGCAGCTAACCCTGTAAGTGGAGGTGTGAGGGATCAGAGCAGCTTCAGGAATCAGCTGATAACACCTGCTGCCAGCCAGCTAAAAATGATGAATGAGAACACAAGAAAAAGCAATAATTAACCTTTTCTGTATACTGAATTTTGGAGATGAGCTATCATTAGATGTATAAAACTGGCCCAACCAATACTTCAAATTCTGCCACTAATAACAAAAAGAGCTTATGAAGAGGGTGCTCAGTTCATCATGGTTTACCAGAGCCCATTTGGTAACAGTTAAATAATGCATGCAAGCTTGGAAAGCTCCAGAAAGTCTCAGTCAAAGTTCATTCTAGGTCTCAAACTTTGAGGAGAAATGTTAAAACCCTGCATCCAGTGAGTGGATTGCTCATCATCTATGCACAATACATGGTTCACTGACTGACTTATCATTCTGAGAAGGAAATCTATTTGTAGGCTGTAAATTACTAAGCTGAAACTTCCATGCTAGTAGCTTTCAATGCACTTTGTTTCAGGAATGCTGACAAAAAAATCCAGGGTGATGCATCTTCTTTTACTGTAAAATATGTGTTACAATTTAGAAATATTGATGAAAAGTGAAAATCAATTTCTTCTGTCATACCTTTGAGCAGAGGCCATTTGAAAGGTGATATGCTGCAGTTCCAATCTCTCTTCCATTTTGCAGCACCTTTGGAAAAAAACCAAGTAGGTAAAACAAAATGGTCAAAGGGAAAAGAAGAAGAAGTTAAAAAAAAAAAGAACAGAAATTTTAAAATACGTGCTTATGGTGTCACTATACACTTCTCCAGCAAGAAGTCTGGCATATTCTTTTTATTTTGTGCTAGATCCATCATCCACTTAAATGAAGATACAGGCTATTACTTGCTTCAGTAGGAGTTGGAACAAACCTCTGAATTGCAATTGTCAGGGTCTTTCTTGCTTTGTGGTATGAAATAACAGCAGGTATTAAAGAGATTCAGCACTTTGAAGGCATTTTTACAGCATTCAGATAAAAATAAATTACCGAACACTCATTGAATAGTGCAATGTTGCCCTATAATTGCATGTTCCGATAAACATACATTTCATGACAGAACATTTGAGGATCTTTAGGAGTACTTGGAATTTAATCCCAAAGAATTCACAAAAATATACAGAACTGTATTGTGGCTAGAAAGATGTAAAAAGGGCCCAATATCAATGGATGAACAAATAGTAAATTCTAGTCCTATTTTATGCATTTTAAGAAACATCAAATTTTGGGAAAACAAATTTTTTCATTACCTTTTTTTAATTGGGTTAAATTTAACAGTCTGTTTCCTTTGGATGTATTTTAGTTTGGTTGCTTTCAGAAGATGCAAAATGCTTCATGAATGTTTTCAAGATGGAACATTTCAACTTTCCATTTTAAAGTTGAAAAAAAATCCCCAAATAACAGAGATGGAGTAGAAGAGGTTGAAACACATACGTGCATCATCTGCCTTTGATCATCTTCCAGCTTTACACAGGAAGCCATCAAAAATAAAATAAGTGAAACCAATTTCCCTTCCTTGTTTTTATCTATTTATTTTCATCCCACGAACTAAAGCTGCCTTTATTTTCTACTTTAAAGTTCTACTTATGTACAGTAAGAAAATACAGTGTTTAATTCAGAAATTTTAAAAAAGTAAATACCAAAATATGTCAGAGTTGCAGCTGCACTTGCTGTCCATCTCCTCAGTGATTCATATCGATCATGTGCAAAAGCAAGTGGCTGTTACCTTCTACTATTTGGGACTGAAATGTCCCAGTATTTCCTCTACAAAACATTGGGAAAAATGCCAGAAAGCCCACTAGGACTCCCCATATTACACTCACTGCTAGTCTGTCTTCTCTAATCATCACCAGAGGGTCTCTGCATACTGATTTAGATGTCTTAGCCACATCTCTTCTCAGAGGTATATATGTATCTTTTTTTATAGTTTATATCCCCAAAATACAGATTTTTATTTGGTATTTGTTTGTCTTCAGGCAGCAGCAAGCACAGCTGGACTCCCACACTGATCTACAGATTCCAGATACATTTAAACAAGGCAGTATTTACAGAGGAAGGAGGAAAGACATGAAGATTTTCTCACTTTTGTTCACCTGAACATGTGTAAGCTTGTGTAAGCATGAGTGTAAACTGTTATATAAGATCTCACAGCTGAAGTTTTCAGTTTAGAGAACAGTAGCTACAATCTCATGTTTTATTAGCTTTCATTCTGTTTGCAGCCTTTTCTTGTCACCCCTTACACTCCTCTCCCATAATTGCTGCCTAATATCCAGAAGGGGTTTTTTATGTAACTCTTATATATATATATCCACTGCCTCTCTTACATGTATCTTCCCTCAAAAGGTAAAATACTCTAAGCCTCAGATCCCAAAATGTATCTTAACTTTTCTGTATTGTGTAAAAATCACATGAAGGATAAGATCACTGGAACTCTGCTTCTTCCAGTCAAAGAAACATGAAAATAAATGCAATGAAATGGCTCTTTCAAAAAATCTTTTTGAAGACTTCCAGGGAATACATTAATAAATACCACAAACTCAAGGAAACAGGTTGCTTACAGCACTGTCCCTCCAGGCTTTGGCTCCCTAGGCTACTTTTCATTCCAAGGTCACAGCAGCATACTACAAATCCCATGTAAAGGGCTTCCATGGAGGAGAGAGACTGTGTGTGTGTGTGTTTGGGGGTGGTGTCTTGGTTTGAAAGACAGGTGTCTGCCTAAGGAAGGCAGAAGCCTCCCTTGGAATGGAAGATACAACCCCTCTTCCCTCCAAATTATTATAATTTTGAAATCAAGGGGCTTTCAGGTAAAGATATGGGAAACAGGAATAACAGTTCTTTACTAATATATGTGTGTATATATATAAAACAAGGCAGGGAAAAAACTGATTTAAACTGACAGAGTCAGATACGACCCGATCCTGTTAGTCAGGGTAGCATTAGCAGTCCGGTAAGGTGGTGGCTGCAGTCCTCCTGAAGTGAACAGATGTGGTTCTGTTGAAGCGGTGATCCTGTGTAGAAAGATCTGGTCTTCCTCAGAAGGTCCAGTGGTAGGTATGTAGCTCTTGACCTCTGGAAAATCCGGTGGGAAAAGGCTGCCTGTGGTCTTCAAAAATCGAAGTTTATATCCAGGATGGAATGCTTGCTTTCTCCCTCTGGGTGGAGCATCTCACAATGGAATGATGAGTCATGAGATAAGGCACTGATGAGCCGTTAACAGGACATAGTCTTGAGGGAGGAGGCAGGGAGCACTGCCCCACCTGCTTTTAACAGCTCATGAAGATGGTGATAGAATACATGCTTGTGGGCACATCTTACATTGTAACCTAGGGCAGGTGGGGAGGAGGAAGATGGAATGGTAGAAAGAACTGTTTTCCCATCTCTAGAACAACACAATATTGACCATGTTTACTATTTCCAAATGTGACAGGACCCAAACCCAAGGAAATTTCTCTTAAACCATCCTATGACACGACAATTGAAAGAAAAAAACCCCAACAAATTAAGGAAAGACTCCAGAGCTGTCATACAGTTTCATTCAAAGTGCTTTTTAATACAGAATCTAAAAAGGGAAACTGTGTCCCCAAAGGTGGTTAGATCTTGAATTATATTTTCCTTCTTTCCCCCTCTCTATATTTATTGTACTTTGCTTCAGCTTGTCTGATTTATTGTCCCGTTTGAACAATAAAACAGGGTCATTTGTTTGAAGTGTTTTCATTATTATTTTGTTTTATTTTTGCATTTCCCCCACAAGTCCAATTAACTCCTGCTTTGTTGGAAAGCCAACTGTATGTACAAAGTAGCTTACAAACATTTTAATAATCACTCAGTGGCTGCATGTGGTATTTATTTAAAACGTTGTCTTATATAATACATGTTCATGTTTTGATAGCACAGAATAACATGTGCTTTGAAAAAGATATTGCCCAGAGAAGCTATTAAACCATCCCAATTATATTCCTACTTATAACTATTTACCTCGCGTATAATATTTAACTGTACCCTTTTTGCCCTAATCATGGATACCAAATAATCTTTCCTCAGGTGATCTGTGGCAAAGAAAGTTACAGAGCTCCAGAAATAGAAACAGATTCTCTGTTATGATCCTTCAAAATGGAAGTGAATGGGCTCAGGAATTGTTACAAAAGGAAAAAAATGTTAAGAATCAGAAACAAAAAGTGAAATTTGTTTACTGGAGGGAGGTTTGAATTGTTAAGCCGGAAGATCACAAAGTCAGAGATAAATTGAGGCCTTACATTTTGAGGCATATTAAGTAGGATAGAGGTATCTCTTGCAACATTTGCAATATGTTGTTGCCATATCTATGTCATTCAGGAACGATAAAGCCTACAAAGGAATCATGAAATTAATAAAACCATGCTTACAGCTTCAGACTCATACAAACGTTTCAAAATGCACAACAGCTCTGACTTTGTTTCTGTAATTTCAATTTGATTATGCTCTTCAAATTGACACTAGAGAAGATTGGAGTAATGCTTCCAAGCACAGAAACGCATTATCCCTAAGAGCAATTATTTTAAGATTTTTGAATATGGGTATATTCTTTTGATAGTTCTGTATGAAAAAGTGCAAATATTAGATAATCTTAAGTATTAGCACCTATAATAATAACAAAATAAAGCACTGCATTTCAGTGAAAAACACCTGTAATTTATAGTTAGTTCATAAACTTGGTAAACTGTAACTACACTGTAAATCAGTAACTCCTTTTATTAAGTAAATAAGATGTTTTAAAATTTGGGCATTTGAGTGAGGTATGTACAGCACTCTCCAGTTCATGCTCTGTGTGCTGCAGATAATGGGTTTTTCCAATGCATGCATGAACTAAATTCCATGTCCCTTTGCTCTCTTTTTATTACTTTAAATCTTATTACGCCATTGATTTTTAAAACAGAACTCCCCACAGAAGCCAACAGGACTGTGCGTGGAAATCGATGGTATCATATGGCCTTAAGTATTCCATTACTTGGCTGCAGAGATGTACTGAACATGTTAAAAAGGGTGAAAACAACATCAGCAGGTAGGTTTCAAATAGACAAAAGAAAAGAAAAAAAAGAAATCTCCTTTCAACCAATGATTTCTGCAAGTAAAAGGTGAAGTAGGTTTTCTCCTGCCTCTCCAAGGGAAGCAAGATAGGAGAAACTGAAACCACATCCCCATGACCCACAGGCACTGCTGCATCCCTATCCCCCAGGTACAACCTTCTGAAACAAGGATGGGCTTTATTATCCCATCAATATACTCCACTGCTGCCCCTTCATCAGGACATCAAGAGATGTCTCTCTGCTAGTTTCTATGAAAATAATAGACATTTCATATATGTGAGGGCATGTGTGTCTATCTTTTGTTCTTGGCACTTCTGTAGCTAGAACTTGCACACAACTGAGAAATGCCTAGGACCCAGAAACTCAGAAATCTTTAAATATGTGGCATTGATTGGTACAGAATCAACAGGAATAAAATCAGATTTTAGCTACTTCAGACACAGATCATGAATGGTGAGGGATATTATCAGTTTATCCTCTTTTACAATGCAGGTTTGCAAACATCAGTAAAAAAAGCTTGAAAAAACGCTTACAAGCACTGGTCATTTATTAGGAAAAGACAACACAAATAATACAACTTTGCTGTAATGGTCATAAATTGCAGATCAGTGACTAGACATGAATCTAATGAATCCAATTTTTGTAATGGTTCAAGTTGGGTAATTTATATTCTAAGGGAGCAAAAGGTACATAGTGTACTACCTTAATCTCTCAGACCAACTTCAAACATGGCCAAACTCATCTCCTTTCCTAGTAAATTGTCCAAACTTGATCACGTCTCTCTTTCTCTCCTATCATCCATATAACTGCAGCTCAAAGGAACAGTAATTTGTACAGAAGAGATCATATTTAACATATAAAATTCAGTGAAAATAAAACTAATGCACAATCTTTTATACAAGGAGCAGACATGTCGAAGAGTAAATATCATGTGTGGGGGGAAAAAAACCCAACACATCAATCTAAACTGAATTTTTTCATTATGCCCTCATATGGTTCCTCTCTGATTAGAACAACTTTCTTTTTAATATTAGGTGCTTAGTAACAGAAAAGAATTTGTAATAACTTTTCTCGCAGATGAAGCATCCGCTCTTTCCTTTCAGGAAGAAACATTTTCTTTTACCCAGCACACATTTTAATTGCCTAAGAAGCAATTTCCCTTATGAATAATTTGAATACAGCTGACTTTTTGACTAAGCAAATTTTCTTCAGAACTCAAATGATGTGTGCACTGTAAAATATGGAAAACCATGTGGCAGGATAGCAGAAGCAAAGTGATGAAGTATAGCATTAATTTTAATGTCATTTAAGAAGTCACCAAGGTTCATACTCTGTCAGTGACACGTGCCTCTGACCAGATGTGTAGCCTACATTTTAGTTCACAGCCACAAAACATTCCTCCACAAACCTCCTTTCACATCATCCCACTTATTGTCAGCTTTGCCATTACAGACCCTCTCCCAGTGCCTCATAAGGGCTCTGGAAAAAATATCCACTGCAAAGTGGAGTTTGGCTATAAAGCTTTGTCTCTTCATCAGAGAATTTTTTACTGTCTTCCCCTCATATACAGCCCTCATGGGGCTGTGCGCTTCCAACTTAAGATATGAATAACTTATTGCAGTCACTATGTCCTGAAGTGGGAAAGCAAGCTTTAGCAGCTAGAATTAAAATAATTTTATTTTCTTTTGACTAAAACATAACAAACCAGAAAAAAAAGAGATTTTAAAATATCTAAAGAAGCACATTATTTTGTAGTGTAATTTGCAGGTGTGAATTTTCAATAAATCATGCAAGAGACTTAGATATCATCTGAGAGTCATAGATAACTTATAACAACTAAAAATTAGATCACCATTTCCATTAACAGAATGGAGCTGTAGACAAATATTGGGTTTAATGATACCACAGGGCCCAAACAGGACTAATAAAGCAGCTTTGTTGATATTGTCAGTGTATATAATTTGGAAATCCATTATCTCATCCTAAAAATGCACTCGATGAATACTTTGTAGAAGCTATATTAGCTGCCTAGTCTAGTAAATAAATTGAAATACTAATTACTCTTTCTTTGGAAAGAGGCTTTGTTGTTTATTTTAATGTTGGAATTATTTCAGTAAGAGGAATTTTATTTTACAAGAACCGTGTTGGCAAAATTTGTCTGCTAAGGGAAATAAATGATTTACTTTTGTACCAACATAAACTACCTCAGCTGATGAGTAACCACTAACCATAACTTAATATAATTTCAGATTATTTGCATTTTCACTTGCCCATAGCAGCTAAGCCATCTGTTATACCTTTTTTCATTTTTTTTTAAATTCTCTTTAAAAATAAAAAAAGCAAACAGTCTTTATCTATGCTTTTTTAGTGGTACGACAGTGTTCAGCTAAACTGTACTAATGAGTAAGAACTAAAAAATTCAGCAGTTTCTGATGTCTCTTCCAAATGTCTGATACAAGATTTTAGTTCACTGGACCAGATGCATACACAAACTAAACTCTGGCAGATGAACATAAATTCCATTAAGTTCATCTTCAGTGTATTTTAAAATATTCAGCATTTTTTTTCTAATCAGATACAAGTAAAATCAACTAAACCTGCTAAAACCTTATATTAAGCTCCTTTTTATAACAATGACTTAGAATTAATGTACTCTTCAGTTGGAAAGATCTTGTTTAATAGAAGAAATCAAGCAAAAAAAATGTGCTTTGATATCTGAAATAGCTGTGTTGTTTAAACAGAAATACACTTTTCCTTTAGCAAATAGCAAAACACTTGTAAGAAAATGAGCTCTCAACTTTCAATCATTTAACCCCACCTAACACTGAGCATGGTGAGCTTTTTCCCAAGAGGCTCTTCCTGATTTTATGTGATATGCA
Source organism: Corvus hawaiiensis (assembly GCF_020740725.1). Lineage (NCBI taxonomy): Eukaryota > Metazoa > Chordata > Aves > Passeriformes > Corvidae > Corvus > Corvus hawaiiensis. The sequence goes on from NC_063217.1 coordinate 67,038,582, forward strand.
CTTCTTAAGACAGAAAGTAAAACAACAGCAACTAAAAACCAACCAAACAAAAACCTCCCAAAACAAATGCAAAACAAAAAAAAAGCCCCAAACCCCACAAAACCACCAAAAAACTCTCAGCTCTCTCCCTGCCATTCATTTGTTCATTTTTCAAGTGACATTGTGCTGCTTGACTGACTCAGTCTCATTCTGTGATGTTTAGTGGATGAGGGAAAGGCCATGAATATCTCTATCTGGACTTTAGCAAAGCCTTTGGCACTGTTTTCTGCAGCATTCTGCTGGAGAAACTAGATTGTCATCATGTGGGCTGGGGTAGTCTTTGGTGGATAAAAATTTGGCTGGTTGGCCCTTCCCACCAGAGAGTGGTAGTGGTGCTGCATCCAGCTGGTGTCAGGTCACCCGTGGTGTTCTCCAGGGCTGAGTCCTGTTTAAGATCTTTATTGACAACCTGGACCCACAGCAAGTTTGCAGATGACACCAAGTTTGGTGGGGATGCTGATCCTCTTGAGGGTAGGAAGACAGTCGATAGTGCTGGGTTAATGTTTGGATTTGATCATCCTAAAGGTCTTTTCCAACCTAAATGACTCTATGGATGGGTCATGGGATTTCAAAGAAATACGCATTAAAACTTGGAAAATGTTTCCCCTCTGGAGAACAGCACTAATTAATTCATTAGTGATGAAATGTATTAGTGATGAAAAATGTCCGTGTATTTAGGTCTATCTTCTGGTTAGGGAAATCTTCTCTGGGTGTTGGAGAGAAAACTATTCCCAGAAATTGATACATAAAAGCATCTCTCTGTCGGGAGGAAGTTTAGCAAAACTCTGAGGGAGAAAAATTAAATGAATTCCTAAACTGTTTCTTAGTGTAGACAGATTTCAATATTTAATGGGCTCATTGAAGTTGAAAGGAGGACGTGATCTCTTTTTTCCCCTTTTTTTTTTTTGTCCTTTAAAATTGTAGTGATGAGGTCTTTTTTCTTTTTACTGAATTTTTTAAAAAAAAATCTAATATCCTGCAATCTATATGTATTTCGAACAAAAATATTCTACCTCTATCATTGGAATCTAAATATAAGTAATTTTATTAAAATTTAGGGTGTGCTATGGTCAGGGAACATCCATGGAAACGGTGCGAAATTACTCAAGTAATAGCTTGAGAGCCCCAACAAATTTCTGGTAAAATATCAGACCCAAGTAAAAGAATTACAGGAAAATCTCCTCATACCCAGTATTAATTTGACTTGAGGGAATGAGAGGTGGTGTGGAAATCATCAGAAATCACTAGGGATTTCTTGAATCCAGACACCTGGAAGCAGATTCCTAGGAAACAGATCCTATATTGAGAAATTCTAGTCCCAGAGCTGTCAGTTTAGCAGCAAGGCTGAATGGAGCAGCAGCAGCCTCCACAGGTATCCCACGCCTCCCAGCCCAGGAAAAGTGTTCAACCTTCAATGCCATGTCTGAGAAGCACAAGAGTAGATAAACCCACCATCCAGGACTCACAAAGTCTTAAGGCTCTGACAATTTCATGGAGATGCAAGATCAAATCTAATAGCTTATGGCAGGCTGAGCAGCTTCTTTGCCTTCCTTAATAAGATACAGTAAGTATAATTTAACTTTATCACCTCATAAATCCCAAGAAAAATGTCACTGAATCCTCCAAGGTGTAACTCTTCACTAGTACAATATATATCAGATTTGTACTTAATTTAGGGGTATCTTATTCTTTTCTCCTTTACAGAACAAACTGGCTCCTCTATTTTAGAGCTGAGACACACTGCCCGGTATGTGTATGCATCCCTTTGAAAATTAGATCAGCACTTGGGGCTCTCCATTTGCTAAGGTGTTATCCAAGCACTGTTCCTTTCATTGCTTTGTTTCTTAATGTTAATATTTTTATCACTGAAGAGTATTTTATGCCAGCCCGGGTGAATTGCAATGTTACAGTGGAAGCTTGCACAGTGTTTGACTTGGTTTGGTCTTGAAACCAGCCCAGTAAAGGTTGACAATACACCTCACTTTGAACTAAATCTACTTGAAAACACAATTATACAAGAAAAATAGTTGTATAATTTTAAAGCACCACCAAAGAAGAAGGAACAATTTTTGCCTGAAACATAGGCTAAGCAAGCAAATAGAATTAAAGGAAAATGAAATTTTTTGTAGCCACGTACAGTGATATAGAATTCCACTTGTGATTTCCAACTTGTTGCTTCTCAAAGCTAACGAAAAAAAAATTTTATATGTTCAGAACTTTTTTTACTTTATTTTTTTATCATTTTTGCAGATGTTTGCTTTTAACTAGTCCAACCAAACTGGCTTAGATAATTCCTAATTTACAGAGCTATTAGACTTTCCCCTGAGCACAATCTGGGGTTTTTTATAGTCAGCAGTTCTCTTTAAAGTGTGATTTATTCTCAAATCTGAAACTTTGAAAAGCATCACATCTTTGCCTCAAACCTGAAAGTCCTTTTTCCCCACACCCTGGCTCCTACAAAACTTCTCTGTCCACAAGTAAAACCGAAGTAGTGTATGTGAAATACTAGTTTCTAAAATTTCTTATGCTAAATCTATAGAAGGTCTCTATACTGATTTTACCAATAGTACACTGGCTTGTTCATGATTGTGACTGTCACCACTTTTCATTTTCTAGCTCCTTCCCACCTATATGTAATTGTAAGGAAAATATGAATCTAGACCAAATAAAATAAAAAAAAAAATTACCCTATCCTGTAATACTAGTGGAACTTTAAGAAAGCCAGACTTCAAGTATGAAAAGAAAAATAGAGGAAGAACATTTTTGCTTGAAAAGCTGTGGAATAGGAAGGTAAAACCAAGAGATATAAGGGAGAAAAAAAAAATCCAGAAAAATACTTTAAGAACTCACTAAGAAATTCTAAGTCCAAATAGAGTATTCAGATGATCAAAGGAATGACTTTAGAGTTAGCAGTTGAAATTTAAGAGAGGATTATTAGTTTTCTTCTCTTTTTCTTCTTAGATGACAATGTATATTGAAATCAAGTCTTACTGCAAGATAATTAATCCACCAGCCAGAACTGGATAAATATAAGTTGCATGGGACTCCAGGAGGTCATCCCATCCAACCTTCTCTCATGACATGGGTCAGATAGCATAGAGCCTTGCCCAGCAGATTACTGAGCATCTTGCAGGACAAAGATGACATTTCCACATGTCTAATCAGTTTCCTTTTCTGTTATAACTTTGGAGAGCAGCTCGTGGCCGTCTTTCATTTCTTTACTCACAACATGTGTGTTCCCAAATTCTGATCCTTTAAGCAAGATCTAGGTGCTATGATAGGTTTCATCAGCAAAATGAGAAGATTTCCATGTCAACTGCCAGTGCCAGTAAATCAAAGATTGTGCCCGAGTGTGGATGCAGACAGTTCATGTACACAGGCAGGTGTGATCACAGTGTGGAACAAAAGGTGACAAACAGTTTGTTGGGTAAAGGCCAGGCTGCAGGGGGCTTGAGTAAGCTGGTCTAGTGGAAGGTGTCCCTGTCCATGATGGGGGGATTGGAACTGGATGGCCTTTAAGGCCTTTTCCAACCCTAGCCATTCTGTGATTCCATAATAAATCACAGCTATGATAAACCTCAACTGTGCATCCTCCATGTGCTCCCAAGCCAGACCTTTGGAGGATAAAACATGCTCCTTAAAACATATGCACAGGATGCTTTCCTTCACAGTCTGGACAAGTCGAAAACACGTTAAGACCTTTCTGGAAGCCAACATGGTAAGGCACAGTTAGTCAACAGTATTCTCTCCTACAGCAACCTAACTCTCCCCTACACAAACTTTCAAGCTTAATTCTATTTTCTGTTTACACGAACTGCCTTGTTCAGAGCTATATATTAATTTTGGCTTATCAGACTTTGGCTTCATGAGGCTGGTGTTTGCAGTGAGATGAGCTTTACCAATATAGTAAAACATACCTGAAGTGCAAGAAAGTGCCGTGGAAGAGGAGGGTACAGGACACCTGCAGTGGTGCTCCTTGCATAAGTGTCCCTCCTAAGGGTAAGAATTGACATGTGAAATTGCTTGGACAATATGCCTTAACTCTTTTTTCTAGGTCTCTGACTGAAGATCTAGCTTCTTCCTCTCATAAGTCTTACAACATAAGTATAAATGTACTGGTAGGAGACTGGAGCAAATTTACCTCATGGCAATTCACACATTCCCATGGCTTTAGCACGCTCTAGTAAATACTCATTACTAGAAAAAATAACAAAAGAAATAGAGCACACTTTGAACTGGCAGAGGTTTAAGAGCATTGGCGGGAAGAAAATCCACATTAAAAAAGACAAATTATTTCTTCTAATGGACTAATCAGAACAATGATTGGAACAGGCCCAAATTTGTGAAATATCTTTTATAATCAGGAGAGCAAAGCTGCACAACAAAGTGACAAAGTGACATCATATTGCTAATTTGAATTAATTTTGGAGGAATATTTATATGTTAGGATAAAAGGTCTACTGGAATGGCAGAAATAAGAAATGAAAGCCAAGAGCCACTAACAGTTATAAATAATACGCAGCACGATTAAATATATAGCAAATAAAGACTTATTTAATAAGAAGTATTCTTTTCCTCAGTAGAAACAGAGCAATAAATTACATAAATCTGAGATCAGCTAAAAATCAAAGTATGTTCAGTATATTTGCAATGACATAACAGGCACACATTGACAGAAATCAGGATACTTACCTTGATCAAGAAGTACATATCAATTACAGAAAGCTGACTCAGGCACGTCATACTTGAAAGACATCTGCATGAAGCCCAAATAGTGTGACTTACCACAACTTACAGCAGCTCTAAACATTCAGCCAAGGCAAAGCCATTATTATACATAATACCCGGAGAGCCCAGCCATGGCAGCACTCTCCTGCTATCATTATAGTTTCTACTGGAGAAGGAATTTCTATTACAGCAACAAATGCCTCCTGGACCTAATTGGCACTCATTGTCAATCTCAGAGCAGAGACTAATGAAGTACCTTTTGAGCCTGAGAGGTTCTGAAGAGGTGATCTCTCCAGCACAGAACTGAGACTCTGTAATGAGGCAGGATAAGAATGATTCCTCTGCTAATGCTCATTCCTTACCTGTTCTTACTGTAAAAGAAATGGGATTCATCCATATGTTTAAGGAATCCAGGGAGCCCCTGTGTAAAACAAAAAGTGATAACACTGCAGTTCACTGCTCATGGGGACAAGGATCACAAAGAAAGGGAAAAAAGATGCTCTTACTGCAAACTATCTCCCATCTCATGCATTTCATTGCTCAGAGAAACTATTTGTGATCAAGCAGGGAGTAAGTCTGAACAGCAGTAACAGCAAAGGACTGATTCCTGGAGGTCATCACTGATATTCTACCCTGAAAGGATATTCTACCCTAAAAGGATAGCATCCTTCTAGATCTTAAACAAATTCTGGAGTAGTGCCACCTGTATTACACCTGCTAAATCTTGAGATACAATTTACATGAACAGAGAAATTCTTATTGCAGAGCTTTACTCAGTCAGTCAAGCTGCTATTTGGAAAAAAAACCAGCACAACCAGTTAAATAAACTAGCATCTTTATCAAGCATTGGTATATTCCTATCATGTCATTTCTTTATATGTGGACTGCAAATAAATACACATCAAATCAAGTTGGCAGGTGTTGGCAATTGAGGCACGGACCCAGACTGGCAGGGAATCTGAATCGTTCATTCAAAGGAATGAGCTGGTTTTATACACTTTTCTAAGGTACAATATTTCCTTGTATGGTAATCCTCACTATGTGACCTATCCCGTGTTGCCACATCAGCAACACACTCCCTTCTATGGGGTGATCACTCGCTGTTCACCCGTCTGTCAGCTCCCAGCAGGCTCCTCTCTGTAGGGCTCTGCCCTGTGACACCTCCTCCCCCCAGGGTCTGCTGGAGACAAGCCTCTCTGTGCCGCCATGTGCTCCTTTGTGCTGCCATGTGCCTCTGCAGGCACGTCCCACAGCCCACAACCCAATTCTATCTTATTTCTGCCCATAATTCCCCCTTTTTTGTTCTATACAAGTAAGAATTATGAAACAAAACACTTCTAACATTAGAATGTTTGACCCATTGTCCAAACCAAATAAGCTCCGTTCTTCACAAAAGCAGTATCTTTCCTATGAACAGGGAGACAGATTAAAACACCTAATAACTAGTCCTGTGTATGAAGACAGTGATTAAACAGCTTGAACTTTGAGAAACAATGTAAAGTTGTCTAAAACCTTCACCATCACTCAGAGTCTGCAATGGCTGGGAGGTCCTGTTTCACAGTGAGGACTTAGAGAGTCTTCCGTCGGCAAGACTTTCAAGTTTACTTTGAAAGAGGGTCCAGCTTTTATAAGATCAAATTAGCAAGTTAAAATGATTTGATTACACCTTTAGGGCAGAAACACTTGGGTCTGATGGTATAATCTCCAGTCAGCCAGGGCTAGGGCTTGGCCATAGCCTTAAGCCTTGACTGAGAGGGTTTCCCTAAAATACTTACAAAATTGCCTAAAAACTTTATTAATTAGGAACATGACTTCAGGAGAGTTTATCTTCTCCACAAGCTGATTATGAAGCTGGAGTATCTAAGGCTGGTTGGACCACTCTTGCAGGTACCCATCTTGGACTGGAATCTCTGGAAACACAAGCTTATTCTCTCCCCTAGGTTATCAATGGAAAGGGGCCTTTCCATTTTCCACTTTCAAATTCCTAACAAGTACCTCAGCTTTTTCTAAGTGAGCCTATGATCCTTCTGAATGCAACTGAAAAATTAAGAACATATAAACCTCTTTGCAGTCTTTTGCAGGGGGCACACCCCATCCCTGCGCACCCCCTTTTCTGTTCTAACAATATGTAACATGAACATGTTCAACTTATCAAATTCAGGAAAATGTGTAACATAACATGTAGTTTTCTTATTATGAACAGTAAAACAGTACATCCAATACAAATGTGCACGGAGTAAAAATAAGCAAGGTAATATCATCAACTGCTTAAATACTTCACTATTTTACAGAATGGATATAAATCGAGCCCTTGAAAATTATAATTATAATAACATTAAGTCTCTAAGTAGTTTTAAAAGGTAACAAGCCTAATTTCTGCTTAAAAAGATAGCTTATAAATTATGATTACTATTTATCACAAAAAGCAATCAAAACAATGCAGGGGAGGTCACAAGGTGATACGGTAAAAAAAGGAATCTTTGAGATAAGGTCCAGGATTGTGGCAATGTTATGAATAACGAAAACAGAAGAGTTCTATGGACCAGCTGCAGGAAGGATATGCTTAGCCCGCAGCCACTCTCGCACAAGTTGGTGTAAATGCTGTAGCCCCCCCACCCCCGAGGAAGGGGCTATGGGTCCACTGAGTCCTTTTCTCCAGCACAGTATCAGCTCCCAAGGGTCCGCAGGGAATGGGAGCCTGGCTGTAGCGGCGCGGGTTGGGCAGCTGCATGGGTCGGGCAGCTGCGCAGCCATGCGGGTCCAGTGGCTGGCAGAGGTCCCCCGGCCCGTCTCCTCGCTTCTCACATGTAGAGAGCCACTCGTGGCCCCCACCACACGCTGAGCAGAGCCATAGCCCTGCCAGCTCCCAGCGCCGCTGATCCTGCCTGCCCGCGGTGTGGGGGCAGCCGCCGGGCACGGCTGTGGCGCGGCTCTGCCATGTGCTTGCCGCCATGTGCTTGCCGCCATGTGCTCGTGCGGTCGCTGGCGCCATTATGCACCGCGCCTCTGTGGCCCCGCACGCTCTCCCCCCACCGCATCTGCTGCCGCTGCTACACTGTCGCAGAGGGCAAACAGAGAGGGAACACGCTACCAGGAAAGGTCCCCCCAGCTCCAGCCACTCGCCGCGACCCGGCTCCAGCTGATGCCGCATGGCGCGGGGCAGCATGAGCTCTTCTATGATACCATCCAGTTCCCGTCCAGGGTCAAACAGGTCAGGGAATGAGTGGCCATCTTATGGTTCTTCTCCCACAGCCCCAACAGACTTACAGTTCGCCGGAGGCACAGAAGAGGTCAGCACAGCTACTGTGGTGGCAGAAGTGTCTTTTCTTGTCTGGTCTCTGGGTGCCACATGCACTATGAGCACTTTGCACACTGTCCTCCATGGACACAAAAGCTTTGTCAGCACTGCGTCGCTGCATGGTCCCACAACGTGTCCTCTAAAGCGTCCCATGTCCAAGGATCAAAAATATTGGTACTATCTAAAGTTGAATCACAGTTCTTTGCCCAGAACAAGAGCCTGTCCAAATCTGTAGGCTCAACTTTCCTGTCGTGTTTCTTTAAAATCCATTTCAAGGTCTCTGCGACGTTCTGTTCCTGGGAGACACCATCCCCCATCGTTCCCCGTGGCTCACCCACAACTTGCAGGGATTAAACACTGGCCAGCTTTCCTGCTTCTTTCAGCAGCACTTCAAGTCCCACGTGGCTCACCGACAGACGCACAGTTAGGCATATAATAAATTCCTCACACGGAGATACCATTTGTTGGCAATTGAAGCAGGGACCCAGACTGGCAGGGAATCTGAATCGTTCATTCAAAGGAATGAGCTGGTTTTATACACTTTTCTAAGGTACAATATTTCCTTGTATGGTAATCCTCACTATGTGACCTATCCCGTGTTGCCACATCAGCAACACACTCCCTTCTATGGGGTGATCACTCGCTGTTCACCCGTCTGTCAGCTCCAGCAGGTTCCTCTCTGTAGGACTCTGCCGTGTGACACCTCCTCCCCCCAGGGTCCAGTGGAGACAAGCCTCTGTGTGCTGCCATGTGCTCCTTTGTGCTGCCATGTGCCTCTGCAGGCGTGTCCCACAGCCCACAACCCAATTCTATCTTATTTCTCCCCAAAGCAGGATCCTTTAAAACTAAGGGAATGCTTTGAGTGCTGGACCACAGTCTTCACCTACGCTACATGTTGAAGTGCTTAAAATACAAGACAAAGCCTTTAACCAAGAAATCCACAAATGTAAGAGACCGAGGCAGTCTGGAGGCTGTTTAATGGCTTAAACCAGAGCTCTTCAGCAAAAAGGGTTTATAAAGTGTGTATTCTTGAACATGAGGCTATTACTGCAGTTCATCTGCTTTTGAAATGTTTTCAGACATAATTGTTCATTCCATCAGTTAGCTGGAAAAAATGGAATTAGATACTTTATAGTTATATAGTTATTTTGGATAATCCCAACAAGCATGTTCAGCACTTTTCTTTGTATTTAGTATTGGTCTGGGATTAGGCACTTCTTGGCAACCTGGTATTAAAACATATCTCTGCTGCTGTAAAATTTTTGCTACAATGAATAATAGTTATGTTAATAATTATTATGATTACTGTGTTATAACACAATTCCTTTTTTTTTACCTCTATTAAAAAAAATGCCCAGCAGAGCTTTAAAAAAAGGCAAGTTAGTGGCATACATAATTCCCCCTGAAAAGATGACAAAGGATTTGTCATCCAAGTGGTTAAAGGGCAGATCTCCAAATTAAAACACTTTGGAGACACACTGAGAAAATGCAATTTACCAAAAGCCAAATTGTCATTTTGGCACACATGGATCCATGACTAAAGGGTGGAAAATCTGTGCCAATGCCTGCTGCAGCTTCTGACATTGGTTTATCTCCCCTTCTCCTGAGATGCTGTGCAGCTTTGCAGCTCATGGAATCTCACTAAGAATATTTTCATGGCAATTGTAACTGTGATTTAGGAACATGCTCTACTAATCTGCTGCCTCTATTGAACACAAAAGCAAGGAAAAACCTATTTGAGGTCTTCTTCTTTGAGAACTGTTCTGAATCTCTAGGATTCTGTGTGTCCCTTCTTGCTTGCTCTGACAGTAAAGATAATTATAACCATTTCTGAGTTGTGAGATCAACTAGTATTTCCTCTCCTATACTCCTCTTTCTCCCTTTTGTTCCTTTTAGCATATTCTACAATACCTCTAGACTAGGGTACATTTGCGTTTGCAGCCCATCAGTACTGTTCTGTACTGAGCATTTCCAGAATCAGATGAGAGTAATCACAAAATTACATCTATATCTTGGCAAGAAAAGCTGAAAACTCCCTGGTATTAGGGCCTCAGAACTCAGTTATGCCATATCAGTTGGTCTAACTACATGTTTTCATACAAGTAATAATATAATATCAGATTTCCTCACAAAGACTGAGGCAAGGATTATTAGGTAAGAGTACCTTTCTACAAGAACTGAATTTCAACATAGATAACTTTAATCCACATAAGTCTATATCACAAATGACATTTCCAGTGTTCAGATTTCAGCCTACAGAAGAAAAGGTCAGAATTCCTTTAGCATCACTCGAAACATACACTGTTTAATAGACTTTAAGTATGGACATATCTATAAAGTGCTCAGGATGTGAAAATACGTGTGTCAGGAGCCAGACAGCGACGGAAGCTGATTGCTGTGCAGATCTTCTAGCTTTGGTTCAGAGGAAATGCTGGGACAGATAAAACTCAAGGCAAGAACAAGAAGCAAAGACGGAACGAAGAGGACGCCATGACCTGACCACTTTGGCATAAAGAAGATGCAGACGAAGTCACCGCTGGCGCAAGGGGGTGCCTGCAAGGGCTTGATAGTGTTGCTATGGGAACAGGGGCAAAGGAAGTCTAAGCAGGGGAATTTGTCTGGAACTTAGAGAACTATAAATGCTGGTGATTTCTGTACTAAACTGGCTTTGCTTGCTGCTTTACTAGCATCCAGCAGGGTCCATGTCCTTTGTCTCAATCTCTGCATACATGTAAAACAATGGAACCAATACTGAAAGAGAAGTGAAACAACAGGTTGTGTGTGCATGTATAGTTAAGAAAAAAAATAAATTTATGAACATTTTTGCTGCAGTGGAACATGACGTCGTGGTTTTAAGCTGGCTAAGCACCAAGCCCCCACAAAATCTGTTATTTTGATAAGGGGAAATAAAGAATATTGAGGAAAACTAAAAAACTGCAAGGCAAAACAGGTTCAGACTTAAACAGTTGCTGTATAAAGAAAAGTTTATTGCTAACAGAATTAAAAGTAAAAAGAAATAATAGGAAATTAAAGCAAAACTCCCCTCTTTTCCAGCACCCCCTCCTTCCCACCGAAACCGCACAAGGGAAGAAAGAAAACATGGGATTTGGTCAGTGTTGAAGTTCATAAAAGTCTCTCCAACATTTAAGGAAAAAAGAGGTTTTTTTGCTTCAACATGGTTTCCAAACTGTCACCAGCAACAGTCCTGTCAGTAAACAAATCTGCCGAGGTGAAAAACATCTCTGCCATGAAAATCTCACAGTCTATTTATGCTGCAGTCATGGGCCCAATAGACATAGGGTTTTAGTCTTTTTAAGGATAAGTTACTCCGGCATGAACACAAAGGCTCTCTTCTTCACAAGATCTCTAAAAGCTTTTCACTGCTCCTATATAGCCTGGCATAGGCACTTCTCACATCTTCATAAGCCGCACATGAATTTCCCATTCTCCCCATGTACTTCAAATGGTTTAAGAGACATACAATTTGTGATATTAGTTTTTACCATGGCTGGCAGAAAGCATTTTTAAGCTACGCGAGGAAAAGTGCCTCTGCCTCTTTTTCCCCACCACCATCTTGACTTAGTTCCATGTGACTTACTTTCTCTTTCTTTCTAACCTTGAAGCCTCCATGTTAAGAAATTGAACTTGTCCGGGCTTTACACTGGAGGAAGACTTGCTCCCTTGCATGCTGCATGGTGTCCTCTTCGGTATGGTACAAGCTATGCTGGCCGCAGAGAAGTTCGGCCAGCTCCCACTGGGTGCACACAGGCCGTGTAGAGAGAGAGGGGCAGCCCCGCTGGTCCCCAGAAGCCCCGCTGGGTGGTTTCATCTGTACGGCAGTTCATGGCTGCTTTTCAACTGCCTGCGGCTCCGGGACAGCCCCTCTGCAGCGACCCGGGACACCGTGGTGCTGCACCGGGGGAGGGGAGGGGGAAGGGGCGAAAGGACGGGGAGGGGCCCAGGCCAGGCCAGAGGGCCAGAGGCCTCCCATCACCTCCCAGCAGGAGAGCTGGAAACAAAACGACATTCCTGTGATGCAAAATCGCGAGAAGCGCTATTGGCTTACGAACTCGTCCATCAACTCAGTTTCAACCCACTACACATGCGAAAGTAGGTGTGTTCTAAGCTGTCTTCCCAGCCTGGTAGAGGGTGACAATAGTCATTCATGCTCCATGGAATACATTTACCACCAGTATAAATGGATAAATCTTTGGTAATTAGTTAAGATGTATAAACTCTTACAAATAGCACACTACAAGATAGCATCTACTGCATGAAAGCTCCAGCCAAAATATTTAAGCTTCTCCTTTTTTTATATTATCTTCTGATCATTGTCTACTATTTGCTCAAGCAACTAAGCAATCCAAAGTAAACTATGCTAGGAACAAAATACAAGAAAGACTTTTCCTATCTTAATAATTTGATACTCCAACTTTGCAGAGGAGAAGTTGGGCTCTCAATGACCTGATATTGCTTGAAGTCCACCTAAACCTAATATTCATAAACATCTTGAGGTAACGAAAGTCGTTGTCTGTCAAATAGACAATATCTAGCACATGTTTAATGATTGCTATAAATTAGTGTTTCTAATGTCAGAGTCTCTTCCAGCTCAGCCTGCTTACTATTTTCCTATACTAGTGGAATTGACTTATTTGTGGCAAAGAAGGAGTTGATCCCACTGTGGATTGGTCATTTTATCCCTTCTTGATCATATCCTATTCAATCCCTATCCTGCTGGACCAACGAAGACATACTTTTCTGAAAAACTTTTCTGTCTGAATACGGTACTTATCTGTTAATCAGCTTACCCTTTCACATTTATTTTGGTAACTTCGGCTTTCAAATACAGTTCCAGAACTCTGAAAAGACCAACTTCTGTGTACTGTGATTTCAAGGCAACTTTAAACTTATAAACAGCAATGTTCTTAGTTTAGCAAAATATATCATATATGTATGCATGCTCATATACCACATATATATATACATGCTTATAGCACACATCTCTAGTACATTTTAAAGATATTAACAGGGGCACTTAATTAACATTTTATATAAGAAACTTCTTCTTGTATATTATCTCAGTGTCTTGAAACAGTATGTACTTGACATTTATAACTTACTTTCTTAGTAACAGAATTCCATAGGTAATTACTGTCTATTATGCTTGTAAGTCTCATGGGAAAATATGTACTTAAAATATGTGTCTCACTCAAGAATAATGTGAGTATTGCATTCATAGCTTAGTGAAAAGACAATCTATCATTGAGATCAAAAATCAGCATTATGAAGTATGTCCAAAAGTGCTCAATCTGTCTGTCTTGCACAGAGTCAGACTGAAACACAGTTGAATGGAAAACAAAATACAGTTTATAAACAAACAAGAACTAGGATGAGAATTTAATGTGAACAGGATATTACCTTGAAAGGAATTACGTTCTAAATACAGACTAACAGAGGAGGAACCAACTGGATCAAAGTTGCAGATTTTTGCCATTTAAATATAAATGAAATTGCTAGGAGCTTATGGAAAGTTATCTATTAGTTTGTCCTAGGTTACAGTGTAAGATGTAACCAAAAGCATGTATTCTATTACCATCTTCACAAGCTGTTAAAGCGGGTGGGGCAGTGTTCATTGTCTCCTACCATGACTCATCCCTGATAACTCCATCCGGGGACTATCTCTGTTTAATGGGCAATCAAGGACCCACCACATGACTCATAGAATTACACCTATGTAATTGTGAAGTGCTCCACCCAGGAGGAGGAGCCAAGCATTCCCACCAGGATATAATCTGGGGTCTGGGACAGCACAGGCAGCCCTTACCTACTGGATTACCAGAGGACAGGAGCTACCACTGGGCCTTCAGGTGAAGACCAGACCCTTCTGTAGGATCACTGCTTCAACAGGATCACTTCATCTGGAGTGCTACCACCACCCTGACTAACAGGGTGTCAGGTTGTGTTCTGACTCTGTCAGTGTTCTTGTACTACTGCATTTATTTTAATTTTCCTATTAAATTATAATTCTGACTAGCAATCTCCCACTGCTTTGTTTTCAAACTAGCACATAATTACATATAGTGATGTTATTAGATTTCATGAAAAAGATTCACAATACCTTCTAACTTTTAAATCCCTTCTTTTGTGCTTTTTAACAAGAACTGCTCTGTTCTTAAGATGGTTGTTCTCTCTTTTGATATGAAGTTCTAATCATGCATGGAACATGAAATGACTGACAGAATACTCATACTATCTTATAAAAAATTATATTCTGATTAATATCTACTGCTTCAATATGTACACAAGAATATATCAAATTAATTCATTGATTATTCAGGCTCTGGTCATAACAGACAGCAGCAGATTATCTAAGATTCAACATCATTTGCTGAAGTACAGAAAGTGCATGTGTTTAGGAAAGGAACAAAAATGAAAATAAACCAGCTAACTATGCAAGAGAAACTAGGGCCTAAAGTTTCTAAGTAAACAAAACTTGTTAAGAAGAGTGTGCATATGTGCTTGCTCTTTTATTTGGATTCACATGGAAAAATGTGCTATTATTCAGTTACTTCCCCCTCCCCTCACCCTCTGCCGTTTATATTTAACCAACTGCATAGCTGGGAACTTGGATCAGAGTGGGCATCTGTGGAGATTTTTTAGCATTGTTGTAGGCATAGATGACTCATCATAGGGCACAAAAATTATGTCATAGTAAACATAAAAATAATTATGTTTGTGTTTGCTATTACATAATAAATAGCATAAACATTCAACAACATACTGGAAACCTTGGATTCATTTTTTAAGCTTATTTAAAGCTCTTATTTAAGCTCTATTTAAATCTTGCACTTTGTTTCCAAAACCCACCATCATGTAAGAGCAAATTTTTTTTCAGTACCTGAAAGACATTTGTTTCTGACTTATCTGCGTGACATTGATAAGTGTATAAAATATCATTCATCTGTAAACGTCTTTCATTATTAACCTTTGATATATTGCATATATATACATAGGGTTTCCTCTTCTAATACTGGAAACTGATGACCTAAGCCAGCAAACTTTACCTACCAGGCCATGTAGGTTGACCAGCAGCAGCAGAACACAGAATCAGAATGCAATGATTACAATGCCACAAAGCCTTTATCAACACAGGGTGGTTAACATTTAAAGTATAAAATTCTGATTATTTAGAAGCTTCTCAACTAGAGGAAAAAAATCCTTTCTCTTCTTCCCAGGAAACACAAAGGTAATCACAACAGAAGGCAGACTTTTACTATCTAGAAAACAAGATCTTTATTTCAGCCAAGTATATTCTTTGGCGTATAAGACATATTAACAAGAGTGCCACAAATTTACCGTGAGATTCTTTACTGCAGCACATGGGTAGAGAAAATAACAAATCTAATGGCAATTAGGAAGCAAGATATTCCACAGAGGCCTCACAGTAATTTAACAAGCAGCAGCATTCTTTTCTTTAACACATTTTTTGTCCTAAACCTTCTTAAATATTTTCTACCAGATGTTGGCCACTTATCCTGCCCCTAAAGAACCAGACATCCAAGTAGCTTTCAAAGTTTTATTAATCTTCCATTTTTTAAAGTCTCTGTTTTCCTGATGTCAAGTCTACCTCCCTTCCTGACTAGCAAAAGCTTCCTAATAGCAGCAAAACTACCAGAAACCCTACATGGAGCTCAGCCTCCTCTTGTAGCTGACAGCACAACAGCCTTCTACCCACTTACTCTCTTTTCTTCAAGACAGACAAAAAGGAAGGAAACCTCATCGGGAGGTAGCAGTTTAGAAACCTGACATTTCACTGCTTGATGCTCACTTTCATCAGCAATAAGATCTTGACTTTTATACTGAAAAATAATGAAGAATAGTGAAATCAAAACTGACACTGTGTGTGTCTGCTTAGACTCATGGTGCCTGTACACTACCACAGAGAACAATAATTTCATTCTCTTTGAAAGCATTTTACTATTGAATGAGAAGTACCTTTAGCTTTATCTACACATTGCCTATAGCAGTCGAGTCAGTCTTTAAAAAAGAAAATTCAAACATGATTCAGGTGCATTGACTTGTACTCTAAGAATTAATATAGAATCATAGTTTGGTTTTGGTTGAAAAAGACCTCTAAGATCGAGTCCAACCATTAATCCAACACTACCAAACCCACCACTAAACCATGTCTCTAAGTGCCACATCTACATGTCATTTAAATATCTCCATGGACAGTGACTCAACCGTTCCCCAGCACAGCCTCTTCCAATATCCGACAGTCCTTTTGGTGAAGAAATTTTTCCTGATATCCAGTCTAAACTTCCCTTGGTGAAACTTGAGCCCATTTCCTCTCGTCCTGTCACTAGTTACCTGAGAGAACAGGCCAAGTCCCTCCTGGCTACAACCTCCGTCCAGACACGAGCTTCTTTTTCTCCAGTCTAAACACCCCCACTACTTCAGCCATTCCAATAAGACTTTTGCTCCAGATCCTTTACCAGCTTTATTGCCCCCCACATTTCTCAGTATCTCAATGTATTTCTTGTAGTGAGATGACAGGACAGAGCAGAGCACCCTACAACGTTAAACAAACCAGAGGAAAACTACATCATGACACAATGCAACAAACCACACCAACCTGATATATTCATATAAAAGGAATCACAACACCTTTTGGAAATATTTTTTCCATTTTATAATTTAAAGTGCACTAACACTACCAAATAAATTGTTTTAAGTTTTTCAAGGCTTATAGAAGATGAACTGTATCAGGTTTTAGCTTTGTGTTACTTTTATTCCTTCTCCTTCTCCATTCTCCCTTTTTCATTTCATTCCCCAATAAAGAACTAAAAGCTGTGTGAAAATGAGAGAAGATATTTTTCCACTTACTACAGGTGTTTATATATACTGCCACACTTATATTCAGATGTACAGATAAGCATGTTTTCCATCTCACACTAGTTACTGTTGTTTCCCTCTATCTATTTCTCTCAATGCATCAGGAAAAGAATATATTTTTAGAAGAAAATGGAAACAAAGCAAAGGAGAGCAAAGCAACAACACAATTCCAGAACAGAAAAGGGCTAAAATATTTGTCTGGTAGTTGGAAGACCTGAGGCAGACAGTCAGACATGCATAATTGGACTTGAGTCTCCGCCAGCCTGGCTTCATGCCAAGTCCACCCTCTTTGTTTTTCTAAGAAAAGGGGAGTTGTCAGAATGTTTCCGTTTAACATGAAAATGTATCATAAAACTTTATCAATCAAAACTGACATGTCACAGAAATCTTGTTTCAAAGAATATTCATCCCCAAAATGAAAATGTTTAAACAAAAATTTCCACCACTCCTACATACCTTTTTAGAAGGTGGCAAAATAATTCCTTCCGATGCTATTACATAGCCAAGTCAGAGTACAGTGTGCTTGTGACTGGGTATAAAAATATGCACAGAAGAGATTCTTAAAGAGACTCAGTGAAATGGTCACTTGTGTTCACAAATACTGCAAGAGAATTCTGAACCACTTTGAGGATGTGACTTAAAAGTCAGTCAGCACAAGTAGAATGCAAAAAATACGAGGCAAACTTCCACTCCTGGAAGTTTGTGTTTTCTCAAAGCTTGAACAGGAGTGTTTGCAAGGCTCAGATATTGCACAAATTATAAAGGCCACCCACAGAGCAGTATCAAGGACAGCCCTGTTCTGGTACTGCAGCCTACAGCTAAAAAATTGCTATCCTAAGATGTAGAGCAAACTGTGAGCAAACCAAAAATTATAATGTTGATCACATTCATTACTTCACATGTAGCTGCTCTTGATTGTAAGGGGATTTTTAGAGTACATTTTATTCAGATTCTCATTTCGGTTGTTCTTTGTAGGTTTGTGCTTTTCTGTGCAGTTTCTCTCCAACCCTGGTTTAATAGTCAGCTTCTATCATCCAATAATTTTCCCACCTGTAAAAGAGCTCTATGGCCTTTCCTGTTTTCAACACCTTTTCTGTTAATAACCTATGTGCTTCAGGTGCATCTCTTACACCAAAGTTTTGGAGTTTTTTTTTTCAGAAAGATTAAAGCTTTTTTTTTTTTGCCTCTGAATGAATACAGATATTGATGTGATTACAATGTACACCACTTAATCTACATTGTGGTTTAGTGTGGGTAGGAAGTAAAACAAAAATCTTTGGAAAATCTTTATTAGTAATATATTATTTTAATAGGAAGTCATCTCTGTCTTTACTTTCTAAATATAATTTTCTTTTCTAGTTCCTGAGGTTCCAAGACACAAGTTTACTGCAGTCTCTGTTCATTGTTGCTTATCAAACACTTCTTAACATACCACAAGAAACACGGAAGGAAAGTCCAAAACTTAGGACTCGGAGATGATACACAAAAACAGTTAAGCAGGAGATATCAAGGATAACGGTGCTGTCTGAGGCCCCTGTAATACTGGGGAAAAAACCAACCAAAACAAACTCCCATATTTAACATCTCCACTGTATCTAGAATCTAAACAAAATATATCTCGAGCTGCAAAACACGACAGACACCCAAAGAGAAGCAAAATCACTGATTACCGAACTGTGCAGGGAAGCATTTCTCACTCAGTTTTAAGTTGATATGCTGAGTCTGTGCAAGGTGACATGGTAGCAGACTGCAGGCCTCTACAGTCAAATCGTAGCAAGGAACAATGATTTTTAAAGGCAGCAAATAAACACATAAAGCTTTGTGATCAAATTATGAATCAGCATGTGGTAGGCAAATCATTTTTTCTTTCATTTTCATCACAGATAGCTAACAAAAACCTTTCAGCACGCATTATCCGTTAGTATAGGTAGTTCCTCTTCCTCCTCAGTACTTACCACTCAGATGTAATTTTAAAGTTCATATTTTCTTACTCAGCCTAGTGGAAATAGCACCATGTCAGAACAGATAAGAGGAACAGATAGAGGACATAAAATTGTTAACTTAGTGTGCAGTGAAATCTATTCCTCTTGTTTTCTACTTTTCTAAGCAAAGTGATAATAAAAAGAATATTTCAGTTGTGATAGAGCATCACTAAAAGACCTTGCAGAGGCTTTGCAAACTGCTGCCAACCATTGCTACATCACCATTCTAACTACAGCCACATATCTCAGTTGGAGAGGGGGGAATAAATTCCTACCTAAATCTAATGTCGGTGGAATATTTTAATTATGCCTCGGGCAGTGAGCTTCGGAAAACAATTAATAGATCACAAAGGAAGTCCTTCCTTCTCTGCAACCATCTCCTAAAATGTTCTGAAGCCATTGTGTCTCTCATTTCTTCATATCTACCTTGGTCTTTTCAAACATATATGCCAGATATACTGGTTTTGTGCCAGTAAACATCTGTAGGTGAAATCAGAAAATTTTGGAAGCCATAGGACTTACCAAGATTGCACACAGCACATTTTTATGTTGGCCAATAAATATTTTACTTTTTTATTTTCTCTCATTGAACTTCAGAATTCTGAATTCAAAATGTATAAAATTTCCAAGCCAAGCAGTATTCTGTTGTATTTCTAACACACGTTTCTAAAATAAATCATCCTGAAATCAGACTTCAGTTTATTGATTTGTCTGACTGTAACTAACTAGCTGTAGTCAGTTTCATCACCAAAATACTTCACACAAATGAAAAAAATTAGAATGAGGGGAGGTTTTCCACACAGTACCTAAATATTAAGAAAAAATATTCTGTATTATTGCTAATGACTTCTTTTCTTAAAACCTTTCTAAAGCTGAATTACCTCTAGACTTGCACACAAATTAATTGCCTAAAGAAAGGGCTTGTGGCCTAATCGCCAATAAATTAGAGGGATCTATGTCTGATTGATAGGTACTGCCCAATAGTCATATTTTCTTTCCCCCTTTGGAATAAAGCCAATTCAAAAGCGACATCTATGAATTACTGGCTTACCTGAAGGTTAAGCCACTTAAGGGAAGAAAAAAAAGATACAATTTACAAGCTGAAAATCTTTGTTTGCAAATCTTGCTTTCAGTCTAGGTTGAATGCTTCTAATGATATCATAGGAGCCCCACAGAGAAAGCAAGATCACAAGTATTTGATGCTCCAGTGTTCCATTGCCTAGAAAAGAAGGATGCTGCCATTACTGCAAGCACATAAACTTTGATTACACTTCTTAAAGTCATTTGCTAAAGTGTAAAATAAAGTGCAAGAGACTACATTAAGATGCTTCATTGAGTTTTAATCAAAGGGAGAAATTATATTTCTATTTACTATTTATCTTCAAAATGTGACTGATTTTTCCAGTGATAATTGCTGAATTTCTGTAATGGTTAGTGTTAACTATGTCTAGATATTAATACAATTTAGTTTTAATGATGTGCCAGTTAATTACAAAAATTTACTCACATACCCATGCAAACCCTGCAGTTCTGATTCAATTTTTAGAAGGTAAACTCACTTCTGCTGACATATGCTTTAGCAAGTAAAATATTAACAGAGTTAATGTTGTATTGAAGTCCTCTTTTTTCTCTCACAATAATACTGTTACATCTCTTATTGCATTACTAAGTCTTTCAACGTGTTGGTACAGTACACATACAAAATACTGAATTGTGGAGCCGACAAAAAGGGGAAAGGGCAGCATACAGTGCAAATGTACCTTTTGCAATGTGACAAAACCATAAAAAAATCAAATTTTAATAAATAAATGCTTATTAAAAAAAACAAAACCCAAAACTGATTCAATAATAGCAGCCAAAGCATGGAAAATATCTTACAAAAAAAAAAAAATTAAAGCTTGAATGGTGTTCCACTTTCAAAATACATTAAAAGTGAAAATGAGAAGGGAACAGAACCCTTCTCATTTTTTTACTAACAGCCAAGCAGACTTAAATGTGAAGATTTCTAACCAAATATGAGTCCTCTTGAATAACAAAAGGTACTCTGTAATAGTTAACATTTAATCAAATTACTTTAATATGATACTCGTATTTCTAGGGTAATCTTTCACATTTTGCCAAGGTAACTTAACCACTGAAACTTAGAGGCTTTCCATGAAATGAAAATTTGAACACCTTTTATCTGTAGAAAACCCCTGAGCTTATAAAATTGCTCTCTTGCCCTGGTGTGGGCACTTGCACTGCCTCTGGTTTCAGAAGGGCAAAATGGAACATAGAAATGTGTCTCTAAATCAGCAAGAAAAGCAACTGCAAGTTGTGCAAGTTGAACAAATTAATTCCACGAGTAGTCATGAAACCACTGTAATCATGGTCTGCTAAAACTCACACGTATGCACGGAATGCCATGGTGGTACTTTTCCCATGAGGAGACAAGGACAATGACGGACACATTAATTCTTTGTATTATTTCTGTTGCATAAAACAACAACAACAAAACTGAATGGACTTTATGAAAACATAGAAAACTGACTCAAGAGGATAAGAATTCCCAAACATTTTGTGAGCAAGGTTCCTCTCTCGGGTGTAAATCAGCACTGACTTTTATGGAGTTAAACTAGTCCATGCCAGACGGAAGTTTGAATTTCATCAGAAAGACAACCATAGGAGGGAACAACAAGGAAACTAAGTTTCTCTGTCAGTAATTAGACATTAAAAATAATAATAGCAACTGTAATCAAGAGGAACAAGAGGCTCCAGCATAAGTTTTAGCCAAAGCCATGCTGAGCTAAAATAAGATTAAAGAACACAATGCCAGAGACAATTCATAAACTGGGAGAAAAAAGGCTAATGACAGTGCTATCCAAATCATACCTGGCAGGAGCACTGCAAAAACCACATCTGTTGTTGGAAATCCACTCTCCTCTTCGAAGAGGAGAGCTACTTTAGGCTATTTCTTGTGGCTGTCATGAAATCAAATATCAAAGTAAAACTGAAATTTACTATTGTATTCCAAATCCCAGAGACTGTCCTCAAAGTGCTTCCTGGTTATAAGGATGCAAAGTTCCATTGCATGTTATGAATACATGAGAAATAGGCATGCAGTATCTAAGGCTTCAAGGTGTGGATTTTTAACCTTCAGGATATCATCACAGCTGCTCACATTCAGCAAATATAGATAAACTGAAATAGTGCAACTGAGGGAGTTTTAACATCAACTTTCATAACTTTATATAAACTCAGCACTTTATATTTATTCTCAAAATAAATCCGAACATTTCTATTTGTTCAGAAACATTGTGCCAGGATCTCAGAATAGAAAAAGCTGTATGCAATTGCTAGGATTACAAAAAAAAGATGCAAGACTTCCTGACTTCATGACCATTTCAGGTATGTTCCACTGGTACATTCCAGATGCAAGGTAATACAATCACCAGAGTCATTAAGGAATTGCTAGCAATCCCTCCCTCACTGACAAGTTGCACTTAACAGAACTTGTTTTAATAACTTTCAAAAAGCAGCCAGCATCTGAAATTCATTGTATAAACAAACTCAATGGAAAAAATTTAAAAGGGACTTCTGACATTTCATTTTATGAATTATAGAGTTTATGGATTTAAGAATCTGCATGAAAAGGAAGACCAAATTACTGGGTGCTTCTTAAGTAGTTTCAGAGACAAAACAACCCTCTCTTTTAAAGATAATCCTTCAGCTCAAGGATAAAGATTTACTGCATGCCTACATTTCAAATCTTGCTGACAGTGACTGCCTTTACCTGACTCAATAGTACAATTCATACTCCAGGTGTGTCTGCAACACGTTCATTTTAATAAACATCTACTCAGTTTCCCATATTCTGCTGTCAATGATTTTGTTGCAGTGCTTCATCTATCAGCAATTTCCCCTCTTCTATGGGGTTATGACAGAAGATCACTCAGCACCACCACAGCTCAGCTAAGAGTTCCTTTGTTTTCTCTTTAATTTCATCTTGCTTTATAACTATCTCAAATTAAGGCAAGGCTCCAGTGCTGTACTTACTGGTTCCCAAAGGCAATAGGAGTTAGAGGTCCCAGCAAAGCATCTATTGTTCGGTTTGGTAGAACATATTTTATGAGGTTCTTGTTGAATCTAAGAGTAACATACAGGCTTCTTACCCACAGAGTAGCACAAAGAAAAAACAAAACAAAACGAAACAGACCAGCCCAAACTCCAGCTGTTTTCCTGTGAGCTACCAAAATGAAGCTGATCCCCTACAGTCAGTGTAAAGGGCACATAAAGACTTGAAGAACACAGTTAGTTTTCACTGTTTAGAAACAAAAATGGAAACTCTCCAGCTAAAGTGGAGATTTCTGGACCACTTGGTTCGGCTCCACAGAAGCCTAGAGAGAAGTGCTGAGTTCTTGAGACATAAGCTGAAGAGCAGCAGCATGTCAGGTCACTCCTTTAGTACTCTCAATATCCAGCCCAGCAAAGAGAATACAATGAAATAGAATGAAAAAGAATTAAAATAATTCCCACCTCTGGAACTTCATATAAGCCATCAGTCAGTCAGATGACATCAGACATACCAGATTCAATTATACCCTCCAAACTTCTGTATGGATTAAGTTGGAGTTACCTCCACGACCAGTGATTATGCTGTATTTGTGAGGGAGAAGGGTAACTACGAAACATTCACACCCTATTCCCCGTAATTTATAGGTCTGAGATACAGACCAAGGTAGGGCTATTTTAGCCAACAGTAACTTCACACCCAACAAGACCCTACCTTCAATGAACAGTAATACATCCTTTAAGTCCTGGAACAGGGTCCCACAGAGAATACATGCATCCCACCTGTCCTGTCCCTTTGATATAAAAAGATGTAAAAACCCATCTGTAAAAGTCACATGACAAATACTTTTTTCAGCTGCCTCTGCTGGACTCCAGTGTTTCCTTTAAAACTATTTAATGTGGAGACAAATTATTTGGTTCCTTTCCAGGTGGCAGAGATATGTTTACTTAATTTCAGGTGGTAAAAAAATGAAACCTGTTGTCAAGTCTCTAAAATTCCAATTCTCCTCTCTCCAATTCCAATTCTCTTCTTCAAGGGTTACTGCTTTTCTCAGTAACATCACGTTTTAGAGTCCATGATTTTATTTAGCTTTTTTTAAACTTTTTTTTTTTTTTTTTTTGACTGGATAGTTCACTGAGGAGCAAGCCATAGTTTCCTTGGCTTAAAAAAAAAAAAAAGTGCCTTTCTCAGCTTCATGTTTAACTCCTTGAGATCTATAAATCACTCTCAGATACTGTCTCATGCCAGATAATAACTCAAAATAGAAATCTCAGAAATCTCATTTAATTCCACTGCAATTAAACCAATTAATATATAATGTATCTTTTCAGACACCACAAGAAGTTTATCTGCCTTCTCCTATATTTTGTACTGCTCTCTGTCTTCTACCTGATCCTGCAGCAGAACATCTTTAATCCGGGTTCTTTTTTTCAGGGAAATGGCAGAAACAGTTTCTTTCTGTGAAGTCTTATACCTTCCTGAATTTTTTTTTCCAGGGCTATGTCTTTACTTTGTTCGAAACCACTACAATCTGCAGAGCAACAAACTTTAGCCTTGCTCTCTGCCCCTCACCACTCTATGAAACACATTTTAATTTCCTTTTACAGCTAAGGGCAAATGTCTTTCCCCTTGAATGCACTGATATAATATACAGTATATACAGAATGTATACAGAAATAGTCATGAATTGATCAACAGTAATCAGAAGAATACATAAAGACAAATACAAGTTTGCAAAACCCATAAATTTTCTGATTTATTATCTTCACTCATTAAAGCTGTATTATGTAGCAAATATGATCCACATTATAAGTCATGGATGCAAACTGATAATTAAGTCCAAATTTGTCAGGGTGCAAATTTGCTGAAGAATATAGATGACTGTGGTTACAAAAATAATAATAAACACATCATAATAATATTCTTCCAAGAATACTGATGGTACTGTCATACTGAGTGCATCTATTCTGCTTTTAAACTGCTGTGACATGGCCAAGCACTACATTACAAGATTATTCTGTGAGAGGAAAGATATTTACTACTTGTGCAAGAGCAGCCAGTATTGTATTCTGTTAATCATCCTCATCTCTGAGGCATAAGATCTGTATGTGTACATACACAACATACCAGAAAGCACTCAAAGAACCACAGGCTAAACTTAGCAAAGTCTGGAACATATTATTATACAACACATTGACTACTCTTTTTCTTCAGACAATGAACTAATTTCTAGAACAGTATTTTATTTGAACTCTCTCAAAAATCCTTTTTAGTGATCAGGGAAAAAACATGCTGGAATGTTTAATGGTCAGATTTTAAAATGAAAACTGTCTTGGTTAATTAAAAGATTGCATATACAGTTTCTGGTACTCTTGTTCTGTAATTAGACTATCTCTATTTTAAAATCAGGAAGAAGGATTAACATGAATAATGTGGTTCAGACTGATGGTCCCTTGAAATTTAAGGTTAAGATGGTAATAGGCAGAATAACAAATCCTTGGAAATTGCAAACCATTCTATTTTCTGAAACATGTATGCCTTTGCTTGAAGTAACATTATAATGAAGAAAAAAAGTTAGATCCTTCTTTTAACCTTCCAAATTTTTTTTAGGTAACATTCACAGAGATAACTGCACAAACATTATTTGACCATGACTCCTGAAGGACTTTATTATCCAGTTCCATAGGAAAACTCAGAACATCAAAAGTGAAGAAGTGCATGTCTAAATTTTCAGTCTTGGATACCATCCTCTGATCAAAACCCTTTCGCTGTAAGATCATGACGTTTAAAACTACTCTTCTGGGCCCCTCTGAATGAACTTCTAGCTCAGTGGTCTCCTTCCCAACAGCAGAAAGTGGGAATTCCCAACAAAAAGCACTCCTGTGCATAACCAGATAACATTGTGGTGGCATTAATTTCAAACATTCACTGGCCCATGATTCTCCCAGCAAGAGGTGCTGGTTTTGTATCAAATGATGTTTTCTTTTAAAAAAAGAAAATGTCCACTGACAGTAGCACCTATTGGCAGAAGTAACTTTCACAAGCAGATGATCCACAAAGACAAAAACTATGTTACTGGACAATCATTTCTCCCAAAGGCTGGTTCCATCTTCTGATCATACTCTGACTTTACAATGAGAAAGGTTTGGGGCATCATTGTGCCTGACCCTTATCTTCTGGCTGCAGCTGAAAGGGAAATTAGGCATGTGTTTCAAGTGGGAGCTGTGCATGCTCTAGCATAGCCAGAGTTTTGGTTATTTTACTACAATCAGACGTCTATAATTCACTAACTGGTCTGACCTATGTCCAAAATGAGGATTCTATATTACATACACATGCACGTTCAAGTAAAATTATTTGAAATTACTATTAATTACAACTGTCATTCTAACATCCATGAATCTGTCACAAGCCAGCTAGTTTTAAATTCACCGATATTAATCTTTTCAGTACATTAAGTACACAGCAGTGACAAGAAGTCCTGATATTAAAAATAAATTGATTTCAAGAGGTGCAAACAAAAACATGTCTACTTTAGTCTCACTCTTCATGATATATCCCTCAGCATGGTTTCTGCATTTGTAGTTTGGTAGGAATCTGGCAGTTCTTGACTCTCATCATAGAAGTGAGCGATCCCAAATCTGTGTCCACTTGTGGGATGGAGTAATTTACACAAATCACTTTGCTGGGGGAAAAAGGAAGCGGGGAGAAGGGGAATTAAACTATTTAGCCATTGTGACCCTCCCAATAATTAAGAGACTTAATTGTTTCAAATCAAATCCTAACTCAAGTTTCCCTCAGAAATTCACTTTAAATAATTTTTAATAGTGAAATTGCAAGCTGACTTCTGCAGAACTTAGTCCGAAGTAAATAGCCACAAGTTGTCTTCCCTTTGAATTGCACTAAAAATTGTCCAAGCGCTAGTTTTTATTTCATTATATTGAAATGATAATAGACTTCATTTCTGTGTTGAAGCAGAATGTCAAATATCTTACATATGCTCTTTATATGTAAAAGTAGGCAGGATACCAGGAAGGTCATGGAATACAAATGGGTATCTCACAAGACACTAAGCATTAGACAGAGGTAGGAAAATACACTGGTTATAGTGGATGCCAGGCTTTTAAACAGAGGTTGAACATCTATCTCTACTTTGTTTCTCCTTTTACGCCTCAGAGAACTGTTCTTTGTATATCTGCAGTTGTTTGTGTGTATCTAAACTTGCAAGTTTAACTTGCTATTTTAATTTCAGTGGTGTTTCACAATATTATTTATATTTAGTCAAGCTGATGCTCAGCATTTCTGAAAATAAAATCAATATTTGATGCCTGAATGTAGACTGGAGCAGTTTTTGAGTGACAAATTTCATTTTATATTACCACTTCATCCCACATCTCTATGTGGATTTCCTGCAGAGAATGCTTTGGAAACATTGCAGCATTAATGCCCAAGTTTCACTGAGTCAATCTGTGACTTCATCCATGACTAGTTTCTGTGTATGCTGCCAGCTCATCCTCGTAAGTTACACAGCAGATGTCTATAAACTGCATGTTCTAGGCTAAGAGGCTGTAATGTGGTACTTCATTCTCTTTTACTTTTGCATTTTCATGAAGCTGACATTATTTCTCATTTGGGACACACCCATTTTTTAATATTTATAGAGGGGTAGAGTCTTTATAGCAATATTTTTGCATCCTTGTGTTTCAGTCACTCATGTTGAAAGCAGCAGATACAGAATAATACAATATAAGAGAGTCATTTACCTGAGATCATTAGGAGTTTGGAAAAGGTCACAGAGACTGAGTATAAAGACTGTTTCAGGCATTGGAAACAAAGCAGGTAGTGTTTATTTTAGCTTCATCTGGCAAGCATAGTTCGTAGCACTTCAACTTGGCTTTTTGTAACGTCATATTTTTTTAATTACAACAGTGAGCTGAAGGAGCTAAGTAGCTCCTCATTTCTTTTTTCAATAAGCCCTTCAGACTGAGGGGAAAAGCCTTCGTAACCCTGTGGCACAGCACTGCTTGCAGCAAGGCTGTACCTGAATTAGCAAACCAGCCCTAACTCCCATTGATGGGACTTGGCATGGAAAGAGTAGAAGACTGCTCCTAGTATGTCTTAGAGAAAAAGATAATGAAAGAAAGGACATGGAAGTAAAACATTTAAATTTATCAATACAACTCAGGATTTTTAAAATTTTTTCTTATTTGACACCACAAGTGTCAAATAATTGCACTTGTATTATGAAATATGATGTGAGTGCATATGCTGTATTGGGTTTGCATGGCAAGGGTTTTGTACCTGGTGAGGTGCTAGAGGGGTGGCTTCTGTGAGAAGCTGCCAGAAGCCTTCCCTATGTCTGATGGAGCAAGTGCCAGCAGGCCCCAAGAGAGTCCTGTCACTGGCCAAGGCCAAGCCCATCAAGAACAGTGGTGGTGCCTTTATCATTACAGTGCTACACTCGAGAGAGAACTCATTTGAAAACATATGAATGGCTATGTATTACAGTCCTTAGATGGTGCACTGAATCCTTAGATCTTAATTTACTCACCTTTTTTTAACCATGTGCTTCATTAGGCATCTGTAATAATTACCAGTAGCAATGCCCAGATCACCTAACCAGAAGATAAACATGATTCAAGCAGACTCCCTTGTTCATTAATAGTTTTATGTCTTATAACCTGGGGTTAAAAAGAAATCTGCCTCTCATATTTCTCCAGACCCAATTTTACCAAATACAAAACGGTCCTATCAGGGGCTATGGTATGGAAATTGCAAGAATTTTTCAATACTTAGAGGTTTCAGCATTTTCGTTAGTAAGTGGATGCTTCTGGCACATCAAATTTAAGGAAAAGAACAGGAAAGAATTTCCTTATTTAAGTTACAGCCATTACAAGGAAAGCTATCAACTCCTAGAGGTGTTTGTCATTTTGGAAACATATTTGTGTTTCTAAAATGAGTTTTACAGTATTTATTGCAAAAATATTTGTAGTATATATATTTCAATTCTAATTCAGTATTTAAATACTTAAATAAGCAAATGAATTTTAAGCCAGCTTTCTGCCTACTGCAGTTTATTTCTTCTCTAAAATAGTACTATGAGTTTTTTCAAACTCTTTTCATAAAAGAGAATGTTTCAGTGAGTCAAATAATTTTCCATATTTAGAGAGATAAGCATTATAACTCAAATAAACCTTCACCACTCATTTACAAATACATATTATACCATTTTCCTCAATATTTTCTTCCATTCTGCCTTTATGCATTCTAATATTGTTTGGGTTTCTTTTTCCTGAAGCTGCTTTCAGCAAAGGATTTTTTTTTTACATTTCTACAACAACAGCAAGCTAACTGAGCTGAGTAAGTGTGGAAATCTAGAAGTTGTTCTGTCATCTTCCTACCTCATGTAGATTACTTTACATTCAGACCCTGTTTTCCTTTGTCTTATCCTCTGTAGTTGCTAAAACAGCTCTTTTAAATTACAATTGTCTTCCCTGGGCTTGGTTCATCTTGATACCTTCACTGGCCAACCTTTCATGCCTTGTGACCTGTCTTCTTCTTGAACACTCACACCCCCTGTTTTTCCTGTTGTTTACATCTGAGGTCAATTACTACTGCACAAGGGGGTGGGTGTGTATGAATATATATGCATATGTGTATAGGTATATATATATGTGTAGGAAGTGTCTTCTGTTTGGTTGGCTTGCTTCAGAGCATTTCTCAAATTTGTCCTGGCCATTTAAAGTTCTAGGTCTTCAGATATTTCATAACTAAGTTCAGTCAGAGTAACTTTAGGCCTAGCATCAGTCTTCCCTGATCTTCGGTTTTGTTTCCTTTTTTCTGACAATCTCTGATAATACTTTACCTTTAGGAGCAACATAGCATTTTATCCATCAATTCGAATGTATCTATCTATTTTAATATCTGTATTTATAGATAACCTTTATTTCTATTCATTAGTTACTCTGAAAATATGTTTTGATTTTTCTTGTATTCCTCACAACTCCTATTGTTGTTTATTTTATTTTCCTGTCTTTTGGCTACAGTGAGTCAGATTTTTGAAGGATCTTTTCTGAGTTCAATTGTTCAAAATTTGTTATGTAGCTATGTAAATTTCTCCTATTCTCATTTTGTTCAGTAGCACACCACCTCCAGAGACACTATTACTGTTTCCTTAAGGAGGAGAAATGCCATATCCAAGGAGTTTACTTTTCCTTAGGGCATTTTGTATGAGCTCCCTCATTTCCTTAAGTCTGTCTTTCTCAAGTTTATCATCACTCTAATGCTTTTGTGTACATAACTTTCCCATGATATGGATTGTAATTATATTGTGATTATCATTGTTTTGCAGTGCTGCCAGCACTACAATTTAAATGAACACCCATGTTCTGCTTTTATGAGTGCAAGAGGTATTCACACCACCCAACTCCAGACAGTCAGCTTAGCTCAGTTCAGACACAATTTCCCCAGGTTCCCCACATTGTCAATAAAGACAAAAACACACCTGCAGGAGGTGATTCAGGAAAAATACCACTTGTCAGTACCTGAAATACACCTCCCATCTGACGTAAAATATCCTGGCTTCCGTTTAACTCACCTGGCTTGCTGCTTTGGGCTTTGTGGTGTATGTAGCCCTTGAGAGTGATGATCTGCTTCCTCTAAGTGTGTGCACATCCCATGGAGCTAGAAGGGAAACAGGAATTCCTCATGCAGCTAGAAGGGAAGAAAAATGTTATCTCTTCTCATTAGATGATATTAAATAATAATGTTCTAATTTTAACTAGGTTGTCTCTTTAAAAAAACCAATTTGTCTGAATAACATCTTTATATCTTCATGTAGTCTTCATAACGACAAGATAAAACCTTGTGCTGGCTGGGAGTCAAATTACTCAAGTGCTTCTGAAAAGGAACAATGTTTCATTGAACAGGGTATTTTCTCTCCACAATTATCAGAAAAGCTACAATACACACCAAGAGATTTGAAACTAATGTGTCAAGTAAGTTTTTTAAATATTGAAAAATACATATACACATTTAAAGTCTTCTTGTCTGTTTGTTTTAGAGACTCCCCAAGGCTTAAGTATT